>NW_026852072.1:0-57423 GCF_026571515.1 Ruditapes philippinarum
GATACTATCTAGAAAACAATATTTTTCTCATAAAACTGATTTTGTTTTGGTGCCCAGTAGAGTCTATAATCCTTAATTTTCACGGAGTGGTAAAATAGTTGTTTAATAAAAGCAATTGATCCGACTTATATAGGTACAAGGGTATATCATGAGATTTGCTTACTTTCAGAATTATCAAAAGATATAAGATGTGGTTTATGTCAAGAAATCCTTTTTTTATGACTTTCACAAAAATGATTTCTTAGGCATCTTAATTCTTATCGTTATATACCCTCGTAAATACAGATTTACGTCGATTTGTTAAGAATTTAAAAGATGATTTTAAATTAAAGTTTAACATTATATTTAACTATTTGACTGATAGATCGGTATCGGTGTCTTATAAACATTAGGTTTAAAGGATAAAATATCTAACAAAGTAAAATTTACAGCATATGCTTAAGTATGTTCCTGTTACTGTATTATGAAATAAATGGATTCACATGGTGATTATTCTTCAAAATGTTTCAGAAATATAAAGTATAACGTAATATAAAGAAAATTGAAGTATATAATTATCTACCTAAGTTGTTATAATCAGAAGAAAGCATTTATAACATATACTGCCATTACATTTCGATCAGTCTGGCTATAGCTGCGCTGAACGCTATTATGTGTTATTGTGTTGTGTTGGACTTTCATAAGTGATTCTTTTTTTCTCTATTTTATATTAACTTGTTTGTATTTCAATAAATCTACAGGTTTAAAGGTTTCATGTTATTCGATAATAAGGATAGTAAATGTGATTTAATATCTTTTCGTTATGAAAAAGAAGATATAGCTTTCCAAAATAATAAAGAAAAGAAGAAAAAAAAGATTATCCAATTTAACAGAAAAATATTTCATTTCTATTTGAAACGCAATACCATTACTGTTTTAATTTTGTTTTGATTGATCACTACACAGAAGGTGTTACCTCAACTCGTCAGTGTTGACACGTTGCATGATTAATTTTAAAATAACAACACTGACGCAGAGGTATTTGGAAAAGCAATTCAAAATAACAAAAGTCTTGAGGAGACTATGTTGCACGATATTATCTGAAACTATTTCCGAAATCCGTTCCGTACTGATGTACGTTTTGTTTAAATAAACAGGCAACACATGTGTGCTTGCACTGACTGATTACATTTATCTTGTTTCATGTCTTGCAATAGACATTTATTTTAAAATATTCGTCTCCTTGGATATAATACAAAAATGGTTTATTAATAAGATTATGAATTTATATACTCTTGTTAGAGAAATAATTGAATCACAGATGAGCGCAATATGTCAACAAACGTATCTCATAATATTTTTCTGCGAGTTTTTGTCTTTCCTTGTCTAACGAATTGTTCGTTATAACAATTTTTGCTTTACGATTTATTAGTGATTCTGTTAATTTCTTTAGACTCCTATCAGATTGAGTTTACGTTAAATTAAAATATAGTAAGACTTAAGCAACAGTTTTAATTTTGTCACTTTGGGCTTTCGCTTGGCAACTCTGTTATATTATGTATCAATTCTTCTATGTAATTAACAAATTAAGACAATAAAAGTAATTGAAAAAAATTCAAATAATTGACGTTTTAGCTACTACAAGCACGTTTTGCGCATTAAAAAATAAAAAAAAAATTATATAGTTTCAACATGAGGAAATACTTATAGCTATTAAATATGTAGCTTGCCTCAATTGATTTTAACTTTTATTATATTTAATTAAAAGTTGTATGCTGCTAAGTCCAGGTGTTTGAAAATTTGGAAACTTGTCTTACTCATAAACAGCGGCACATTATTATATATTATAAATACAGTATATTGCGGTTCTCTTTGGCCAGGTTCATTTCTATAATCATAAGATTCCCAAAATTGAACAGATTTATTCGCAAAACGAATGCTTTAAACAATTAACCATTACTAGTATAAATTGCATATAACACTCATGCCTTAATGATACAACTTAAATGAAATTGTAAGACTGATAAGCAAAGCATGCAATAAGCGACACATTAGTGATAAATTATGTATTTATGTACCATGAAGAAGGTGTCCAGCCGAAAATTTGGTATACGAGGGTTGTTCGGGAAGTTCTGAGAATTTTGTCATATCTCCTATATTTTTTGTTTCTAAGACGTAATTTTTTGCACAAACTAAGATTTGCATATTACGGAAATATTCCTAAAAATTGAATAGAATCAGACAACAATAGCCAGAAATAGCAGTAACCATAGCAACACTATAACGCCGCACCAGAGCAGTTCGACTCAAAAGAAAGGTATAACGTGCTACACTAATAAAATTTCGTAATTTTTATAACGTAAAAAATGCGCGAAAACGCTGGTCAGCAGCGTAACGTCATGACGTCATTTCCTGAAAATATCATAACGTTATTTAAATTCTCAACGGATCAACATTGTTTTAAAGTTGTTGCCCAGAGCCACTGAGTAACCAACATGACGTCGATAGGTGACGTTGAATTGCGAAGCATCGTGAAATTTTGTGTTGCGCTGGAAAAATCTTCCACAGAAACAATGAAAATGATCAATTCTACAGGAAAATACAAGAAATGCAGTCTGGCTACAGTGTATAGATGGCATGCTCGTTTTAAAGAAGGAAGAAACTCGATCGAAGACGAACCTAGATGCGGTCGGCAGTCTGTTGTTGCATGTTCAATTAAGGACTCGGTAAAAGACATGATAAATTGCGACAGAAGAACGACAGTTAGAGCTATTGCAGATGAACTTTGCGTATCAGTTTCTACTGTACACGGAATACTAATAAGTGGATCAGCCGACACAGGAAATGCATCGAAATTGCAGGTGACTACGTTGAAAAGGTGCGACGATCGATGGACTTTAACGTCGCATAACGTTGCAAATGACATCGGCGTGCTCCGGGTGTTTGTTATATGGTTATTTACTATTTTTATTATGTTTTACTTTCTGTGCGTATGATGATGATATTTTCAGATACTGTACAGTATATATTCAAATAAATGCGTATATATTTATATTTACGCTAACCCGACTACAACGTGTGCTATAAACAATTCTCAGAACCTCCCGAACAACCCGTATAAGAGGGAATTTAAAATTGCATTTTACTATTTGATAAGTGACACAAAATTCAATGTACTACCAAAATGGCAATATAAGTTCTAGAATATGACATCACTGAAAGTGAGAGTGTGATTTACTTCATGATCTTTGTTTTATCTTACTCTAAAATATAAACTTCTTTTCAATACCTAAATCACATTTGATGTAACTACAAATGTGTCGTGATCCCGTCTTAATGGTGTGAAAGCACACTCAATTCTTCACCTAGAGAACGAATTTATCATCATGTCCGGTTGATCTTTCTTTCACTCTGTTAAGGGAAATAGATTCTGTTGCTGCAAAACTACACTTTCTTTAACACTATATGAAAGGAAACAAATAAATAGTGGCATTTTGTCAGGAAACGTATTTACAAATCAGTCTACCTAATATGTTACCCATTTACCAGTTTGTTAAAGAATTTACACAGCAAATGATAGCAAAAAGTCTACATTTTGACTTTCTTTTACAAACATTTTTAGCTATATTACTTGCTAAAATAGATCACATTATAACAATCCAGTTTGTCCGAATAATAAGAGGATATTTTTTCGTTTGCGTGAAATATGGAATATATTTTCACGAGATATAAATAACCTTTTTATTTAATTTCATTATCAAATAAAATGGTACCGAATTGCTTGCTACCAACCGCAATTGTACAGCGCGCAGTAATTTATGCGTAAGCACGCGCTGTTTGGCGCTACATTGTGACGTCATGTAAACAACTCTTTAAACTTCTGTACATCGTTAATTACTGAATTAAAGATATTGGTGTTCGGATTAATTTTCTTAGTTAGACCATTTTCTATCATGCTAGATAGTTTTCAAAACAATATTCAAGAAAAAGTTGTTTTGTATTTATCAGATTTTTCAAACAAAACGGCGAAAGAAGTCCCTTAAAATAAATATGAGTTTTGACTCCGCCCACTTTCATATTTATATTTCATTTTTATTTTTTAAAAATATGAAATATATTTGACTGATATAGCACCAAATTTCATGGGTAAAATTAAATAAAGGTATGCAATTGTCACTTAAGTAATAAGCTTTGAACCCCGCCTTTGCTTATTTTGCCATTACGAACATTATTTAACTATATATTTTATTTTATTTTTTTTGTTTTGGGGGGGGGGGGGGGGCTGGATAAACGTAATATTTGTCATGACCCTGACCCTGAGGTCAATATGTGGAAAAATGTGAGCTCTCGGAAGCATTAAAAGTAGCAAAATTACATGAAAATTGAAAACTCAGCTTGATTAAGTCTGTACATGAGGTAAAATGAAAGAGTGCAACATCCCTAATGCACCGGCTTGAAATTAGCCCTGTCCTTATGTAGACTGGTGTATAAGGATCTGGAAACAAAGTGACCCCTCGGAAGCATTAATCACAACAAAATAACATGAAAATTGCAAACTCGGTTTGATTTAGTCCGTACATGAGGGATAATGAATAAGTGCAACATCCCTCATACCCCTAGCACCGGCTTGAGCGGTGCTCAATTCTCAACACTTAATAGTGCTGGCTTCAATGATCCCGAAGGACCAGAAAAATATAACAACACTGAAGTGAAGTAAGGGGCAACTTTCTATAGCTGCCATACATTACTTGACACCTGCTGTTGCGAAGTTGAAAAAAAGTGAAACAAAGTGATCCCTCTGAAGCATTTAATCACAACAAAATAACATAAAAATTGCAGACTCGGTTTGATTGAGTCTGTACATGAGGGATAATGAATAATTAAAACAGCACTCAAGCCCCCTAGCACCGGCTTGAGCTGTACTCAATTCTCATCACATAATAGTGCTTGCATGAATAATCCCGATTATATAAGGAAGAAAACAAAAACACCACGGAACCAGATTTGTGTACTGTTAAAAAGTACTGTTACCCTGTAACAGAACAAATTTCTTAGTCACATGGTACACATGCTTGAACAGTAAAAATAACTCCCAGTGGCCTATGTGAAATTAACGTTACAAAAAAGTGAGGGGTAATAAAACCATTTATATGCCAATGTGCCGTTCAATCCGAACAAACAAACAACGTTTGTTCTTTCGACTAAAACTCGTAACAACCGATCTTCTGAAATTATGCGTGTTCATTTAAAAACTAAAATAAATCGGAGTAAAAAATAGACAAACACAGAATCCCTAAAGAAAGCCCAACAAGGCAAAATTGAAAATGTTGCAGGCTCGGTCCGATTGAGCCCGTTCATCAGACTTTCTAAAACTAAAGTATAAAAGAATATGAAAAACAAGATCAACAAGGAAAGGCGGCGTTCAATGAACGCAAGATGACTTTAAGGCGATAGAAGTTTTACATATTTTAATACTTAAAACATTGTATCTCTTTATATTCGGAAATTAAAAAGCCTTAAAAATGTTTTGCATTGTTTAACACGGGACTTTTAATGACAGCATCTAGAATGTGATTAAATAAGACAATCCTTTATTTTTTAACTGTCATCTATCATATATTTTTCCTGCAATGGTTTCGGAAGCAAAGTTTTTGTCATTTTTTGGCCAGTAAACAAACTTACTTTTTGTACACAAACATTTCATATATTTAGCTATTTTACTAATAAACAAAGAAAAAACTTTGAAATCTATGTTCAAAAGGGTCAATAACATTTAAACAAATTTATTAAATACTTTACCTACCATGGCCAACAAACGGCATCTTTTTGTTGATAATTTCGAATACATTAATGTTGATGTTCTTAGGAATATTGTAGCTTGTAATGTTGTGTACTGATAAAAAATTATTACTTAACTTATGATAACAATATCTTTAACATAATGAAGGTTTACAACACAAAATTCAAGAAAACATCTAGAGCATTGTTAGATGTTGTGCGAATATGTTAAAATAGATAAATACAGAATCCCTAAAGAAAGCCCAACACGGCAAAATTGAAAATGTTGCAGGCTCGGTTTGATTGGGCCTGTTCATGGACGGTACTGGAAAGTGCAAGTTACCGTCCACGCCCCCTAGCACCGGCTTAAGCAGAATTCAACATTTAAACGTGAAATACTAAAATTTTGAATTTAGAAACATCCGCAGATGTGTTCATACGGCGGTTATCATGGAACCTTCAATGTGACACTTCCGTGCCATTCCATGAAAAGCGGCGTATGGTCCCCAAGTAATAAAAAGCGAGTGCCCTAAACCAACTAAAGCCAACTAAAAGCTTAGCATGATCGGCAAATGAGACATCTCTTAAATCTGTATCCTCTTGGGTTGGGGTTGCGTTCATTGAACGCCGCCTTTCCTTGTTGATCTTGTTTATCATATTTTAACAGAATTTCAGCTGCGTGATTGTAAAAGACGGTTGACTATTTCAAATTACTGGAGTCTACGAATCTCTTATCCCCAGAATGTGAGGTGATTTTAACTCCTAGTGTTGCAAGTTTAGCCATAATAATTTGTTCTCCTGTTTCGCCGCCATTTAACTTAACTTGTGTTGTTGCAACTATGAAATCAAACTCTATAGAAAACCAGTTGAACATCTCATTTGCGTGTGTATAGAAAATAATTCAATTATTTTACCTCTTTTTAGCTCACCTGTCACAAAGTGACAGGGTGAGCGTTTGTGATCGCTTTTCGTCCGGCGTTCGCCGTCGTCCGTCCGTACACTTTTACTTTAAATAACATTTCCTCATAAACCACTAAGCCAATTTCATCCAAACTTCACAGGAATGTTCCTTTCGTAGTCACCTTTAAAAATTGTTCAAAGAATTTAATTCCATGCAGAACTCTGGTTGCCATGGCAACCGAAAGAAAAAAACTTAAAATATCCTCTTTTAAAAAACCCAAAGAGCTAGAGCTTAGATATTTGGCATGAAACATCTTCTAGTGAGTGTTTACCAAGTTTGTTCAAATAAAAGCCCTGGGGTCAAAATTGGCCCCGCCCCAGGGGGTCATTGATTTTTCCTATATGCATATAGTAAAAACTTAAAAAATCTTCTTTTAAAAAACTCAAAGAGCTAGAGCTAAGATATTTAGCATGAAACATGTTCTTACGGGTGTCTACCAAGTTTGTTCAAATAAAAGCCCTGGGGTCAAAATTGGCCCCGCCCAGGGGGTCATTGATTCTTATAAGTGTATAGCAAAAACTTAAAAATCTTCTTTAAAAAAACAACAAATAGCTTGAGTATGAAACATCTTCTAGTAAGTGTCTACAAAGTTTGTTCAAATAAAAGCCCCAGGGGTGTCATCTTCTTATGGGTGTCTACCAAGTTTGTTAAAATAAAAGCCCTTCGGTTTAAATTGGCCCTGCAAGGGAAGGGGGGTCATGGTTTTTCATTATATGTGTGTAGTAAATACTTGACATCATGAAACAACTTCTAATGGGTGTCTTCCAAGTTTGTTCAAATAAAAGCTCTGTGGTTTAAACTGGCCCCGGACCGGAAGCCTATATACAGATGAGCGACCTCAGGGCCATCATGGCCCTCTTGTTAATATTTCTGCGTCTTGGCTCATAAAAAGTTGTTATAACTTTATGAAACACTAATTGCGTAATAGTAATTGATTAATCATCTAATGAGAAAAAAACAGTGTTTAGTTATCTTTTTAGCCATTATTTTTAAATGAGATATGAATTGTTTAGAAAAAAACGTCAGTTATGCAAATTCTTTAATGCTTCATCACCCGAGGTTAGCTTTATCAATAAATATTGTTCATGCTGCCGATTTTCAAGCTGTAGCATATTGTACGTTGGTGGTCGTCCGTGGCTAAGGTCGTTGACTTCATTTTCGTTTAATGGCACGCACTTTTGTGTACATGGGTTAATACACCGCTCATGGAATGGCACAGAAGTGTCACATTGGAAGTTTGATGATAACGGTCGTATGAGCTTACCTGCGGATGATTCTAACTTCAAAATTTTACTATTATCCTGTTCAAATGTTGAATTCTACTTCATCTGGTGCTAGAGGGCGTGGACGGTAACTTGCATTTTCCAGTACTGTCAATGAACAGAATCGCTTAAGCCGAGTTTATAACATTTTTATTCTTGCCGTCTTTGGCGTTCTATTGAGATTTTTTGGGGGGAATGATTACTAGTATTTTGCCAAATACATGCATATTATTGTAGGCTTACACATGAAATGTGAAGTCAATACATGACGGTAAATATATGAGGTAAATATATTTGATGAACAATGAACAACAAACTATTTTTTCAGCCTAAAGAAACAATACCTTTTTGCAGTGCAAGTATTTATTATATATTTTCTGTCGTTCGTATGTTTACTAGTCACTTTTAAACAATTTATCAACAATAAATCAACGTAACGAAATATTTACAAAACAATGTTTGAATCTATACTATAGGACAATTTGCTACTGAATTTACATCTGTTTTTGTATGGATGAACATTTTAATAATGAAAAATCAGTAATTTGTTATCTTTGTAAATTCCTTTTTTATTCCGTTTGTAACAATACATACAAAATATATGTTTTCTTCTCGATACACTTATTATACTAAGAAAACATAGTAATGAGAAAAAAGACAATTAAGATAATTTAATTATGTATTATTCACTTTGGAATTAATTCACACATTATGTCCAGAGGATTTTATACTATCAACCAGGATGGCGACATAACGTATATTGAATGTCAATGTAATATGTTGTATGTTATTTGTTTTCTTATGTTTACGACTTAATCAAATATATTTCCTTTACATTATGTGTTTTAAGTTTATTTAGCTCGATTGTGTAAAAACCTTTCAATACATAGACAAACTTTTGAATTTGTTCCTGGAACCAACCAGAACATGGCTGTATTTCAATGTCTTAGCCTTTATGCTATCTTTGTAATGCATCTCAGTGAAACTTATTTCACATTCTAACTCTTTAACACATTAATTGTTAATGAATAATACTTATAAACAAGTTTTTCTCAACATTCCGTGTATTGTCAGCAACAATTAGGATACTTGCAGTTCATGCATCAATTGTATCTGCAATTATATTGAGGTAAATCTCTGAAAATGTTGTGTGCTTGTGCGATGCTTTGCATCTATGAATTATGCAAAATATTTATTATATAACAGTTTTGAGCTAAACATTCTATTAAGCTGAATATTCAACCTGCTGTATGCAAGTAAATATTATCATTAAAACAACCATGGTAGATAAATGAATTTAATCTTTAATACAGAAGATATGGCGTGTGTGTGTAAAACGATAAATTAATTATTTTTCCAGACTTAATAAACTTTTCTGCAAGTCATATTTTAGGAAAGTATTATGAGACACACACAGCAAATAACTGGATTATCAACACCTAATTTAAAAAACAATCTAATAATCAATTTCCCGAGAATGAAAATGAGAAATAGATCTTTGGTAAAATTTGTCAGTTCTTGCATATTTCTTTATATGCTTTGGCATTATCAATGTATTTTGTCAATGTATTCTTCTATCTCTATGATTTGTAATAATTATGTACATACACCTTTTGACATACACGACCTTTTTCAGTAAAGTACAAATACGCAGATTAAAAATAGCGTCACTGTCTACATTGTCAAATATCTTTTGTTATAAAGTATGTTAATAAGTTTATAAGTGTGGTAAAGTTTACAATCGTGCGTAATGATCAATCAAAATCACTGTTCCCCAGCATGCAAGCTAGAATAATTCATTGTGTACCGTGTCTTGTGAGTACAAACCCCTCCTTTCTCTGAACATGGTTCGTTTCTTGAGAGCCTATATACTTAAAATTGTACCTTTCTTTTGATAACCGGAATTATATTTGTTGAAAGGCTGTGTTAAAACTAAACCTAATGTTTATTACTTATTTATACCATTATTAAACTCTTTTAAGAAACATCACAAAATTGTTTTTACAGTAAATTTTTACACGACATAAATAATTTGTCAAGATTTGTTTTATTTTTTGTTTTGATTTTGTTCATACTCTTCTTACTTATTAGGACAACAAAGAAATAAAAAAATGGCAAATAAGGGAATTCAATTATGTAAAATACTCTATGGGCTGAAGGCAGCATTATACCAAGATGTTTTGTACTACTAACCAGGTTGGCGACACTACGTACATTGAATGTAAATGTGATAGATTAGATGTCATATGTTTTCCTAAGTTTACGACGTAATTTAATACTGTTCCATCACATCTGTATGCTTTTAGTAATAAAGCCACGAAGCTCCATTCAGATGTATTTATGTGTCTCTATATAAAAGTGAAAATCTCTCATTATTAATCAGTCCGTTTACAAGCCCGAATACGCAGAATAAAAACAATTATTGGAAGATTTCTAGCTTAGAAACTGTTTATCTGGAAATTATTTTACATCATTTCTGTATCAGTTTGCAATTGAACACTGTAAACAGATTTACATTTTCAATTTTGCCGTGTTGGGCTTTCTTTAGGGATTCTGTATTTATCTATTTTATAAAAAATACTCTTTTAAGAAAATCAGGGGAAACGCTTGAAAGTTAAAAAGAAATACATGCCAGTAGCATTATTACATTATTACAGTGTTATCATTAACATGTAAGTATTTCTTGCATGACGACATGTATAATTTTGTGTGATTCTTTTTAAAATCGAAATCCCTTTATTTTAAGTAAAATGGAAACATTCTCTTTTTTTGCTGCAATTAAAGCATAAAATCATAGACATGAACATTTAAATATTTTCTTTCTTTCAATTGTTTCATTGCCTATTTAAATCTTTATGTATGTACACTGTATGTGTATGTCGTAAAGGACGCTAGGATTTGGTCATCAGGTTTGTAACGTATAACCGAAACTGAAACTGCGTGGTAATTTAATAAAACATTGTTGATGTTTATTGTTTTCTTAAATTTTTATTAATTTCATGTGCTTCCTCCTTAACAATTGGTATTGTATAATGAAGAGCTGTTTAACACCTTTGGGATACACTACTAGACTTTCGTCAAATATAGATGAAGCAGCTCTATTGCAATACAATTTAGTATAATACTGAACGATGTATATTTTCCCCTGTAATATAGGACATAAATATTATTCTATAGAAACAATTTTCATTTGACTATTTTAGGTTCATGTTATTGAATATATTTGGACGCACATACTTAGCATAAAAGTTCACACTGTACTCGCCTGATGAACTGGCATGTCTATCGAAGCCCTGTGTTTTATCTATGAACTATTATAATGAAAAAGTATTAAACAACAGAAATGTATAGAGTAAACTTTTATTACTGTTTCATATTTCAAATAATAATATTAAACATTTATTTAACAAGCTTTTGAATTGTAAATGAAACCAACAAGAAGTCTGATCATATGTAGGATGTCTGTTATTTTAATTCAGAAATGGCGATAAGATATTCTATCTGTCTGATCAACATGCTTATAATTTATGAAATGCGTATTTGTTAAACATTGTAATTTGATGGTTGACTTATACATGTAATCATATACACCAAACAAGAACAACAAGAAAGTATTTTTTATAACACTCTTTCTTTCTCAGATGTATATATGTATATATTGTTACTGGTCGGAGACATTATTTTAATACGTACTAGATATCGTCCTGATGAACATATCATTGACCTCACTTGTATTTGTCCTTAGAAAACTAAACCCTAGTTACCTGTAATGATTTACATTCCATTCAGTTAGTGCCATTCTTAGTTGTTTTGTATTCTAGCAATTTTGAATTATGATGGCATTCTGGATAGTCGCAAATATTGATAAGCTTGACGGTTACCAAGAACAAATAAAACATTTCTCAAATAGAAAACAGATAATAGATAATTAGGATTACGAATATGTCGTTGATCAAACAAAACATGAATTAAATTATAAATTAAAAACATATGGATAACACCTTCCCCTAAATATATTAAAAGCGTCGAAAAAACACTTTCCTTGCTAAGTAAGAACTTAATATGCTGAACAATTTCTTGTAATAAACGTGACTACAAAATGTTTAATATTTTCATTAATGAAAATTTCATTAATTTTCGGTCCTTAGATAGGAAGTATGTAAATAACATAATTTTGAATGTGTTTAATAATAACTTATTAAAACTAATACAATTGTGTTTATTATTTTATTTACTATGATGCTGACCATTATCATAATATTGTTAATCCTATGAATAATGACTAGTTTTTCGTCTTATCGAACATGGCTGGTATCATTATCTTCTTGTCTTATCGAACATAATAAGCATCTTAATAGAAAACCTTTTATGCCCTCCTCAATACACATTTTCGTCGATTTTGTTGAAAATTTAAAACATGATTTTAAATTAAGTGTGGCATTATATTTAACTATTTGACTGATAAATCGGTATCGGTGTCTCATAAACTTTCGGTTTAAATGATCAAATATCTAACAAAGTAAAATTTACAGCATATGCTTAAGTATGTTCCTGTTACTGTATTATGACATAAATGGATTCACATGGTGATTATTCCTCAAAGTGCTTCAGGAGTATAAAGTAATGTAAGGAAAGTAGAAGTATATAATTATCTACATAGGTTGTTGTAATCAGCATAAATCACTTGTACCAGATACTACCATTAGATTTCGATCAGTCTGATTATAGCTGCGATAAGAAAGTTTCTGAACGCTGTTATGTGGTTTAAATTAACTTGTTTGTTTATCCATACATCTACTTAAGGTTTAAAGGTTTCATGTAATTCGATAATAAGGATAGTAAATGTGATTAGACATGTTTTCGTTATGAAATACTTATTTTCTATTTTCCAAAATAATAAAGAAGAAAAAAAGAATTAAACTGAAAAATATTTCATTTCTATTTGAAACGCAACACCATTACTGTTTTAATCTTGTTTTGATTGATCACTACACAGAAGGTGCTTCCTCAACTCGTAAGTGTTGACACGTTGCACGATTAATTGAAAAGCAACAACACTGACGCAGAGATATTTGGAAAAGCAATTCAAAATAACAAAAGTCTTGAGGAGACTATGTTGCACGATATTATCTGATACTATTCCCGAAATCCGTGCCGTATCTGATGATCAGATTGAGTTTACTAGGTAATATATCCACATATATCACACCAAAACAAAAACAACAATTTTATTACCCTTCCCATGCCGAGTAAGATTTTAAAATAAATCATAGCTGTTTCAATTGAAACGTCGAAATAAGATTCCCTTTAGGGTACCCCTTCACCACAATATGACGTCACATAAATATATGACGTATTTGCTTTCGTACCTATCGAATGTAAACAAGAGAAAAGGAGTAGTCTGTTGAAGACATTTTTTTGTAATTAATATCAAGCATTGGCGACACGGGGGAGGAAGTGTTACACGAAGGATGGAGTTCTTATGATAACTTGTTTGGAGTTCTTATGATAACTGTCACGGAGTTCCTGGAAAACGTTACGGATTTCTGTGGAAAACTTTTCTATATACTTGGACAACTCGCGTAAAAAATGGTTATTTTTAACTTTAAATGGGGAGTTTGAGGTGCTAAATTAAACTTTGATAATTAAGCTTGCCCTACATATGGTATTATGTTTCAGAAAAAAATCTTTTAGTTCATATTTCGTCGCCGTTTTTAAAAAATCTGGTAGTTTTGAGAAAAATTTCCAAATTACTTGCTAATTCGTACATATTGACCTTTTCATTTGTGATCTTCTTCGTTGCTATACATAATCACCTGATTATAGTGGAGAGTTGCAAACATAAAGCCCGGGCTAATACATGTATACCCGATTTTTCAAATGTTATGGAGTTCTTGTGATAACTCAAAATATGTCCTGGAGTTCTTATGATAATTTTTGTTACTGCCAGTGTGTTTCTTGTGCTTAATTACGGCACTTTTAAGCGCATTTTATTAGTCAATAAGTGTGTAAATCATTATTAAGCATAGTACGCTTATCATTTGCACCAAAATTTGGTTATATAACGTTGGTTTTGAAGTGTTTTAGTTCCTAATTAAATTTGTGCGAAATCATATTGACATTATAAAACCCAACGAATGCACTTAATGCTTCTGTATATACTGTTCGTCGAGGTAGTTTAGCACGGAGGAATGTAGTCTAGTACTGGTGTAACTCTCCAGGAACGATGGTTAGGAAACTACCCGCCCATATGTCTGAAATACTGTTGGGAAAAGGCGTGAAATGAAACAAACAAACAAACAAAAACCTTCAGGAAAACCTGAATCAGCGGTCACCTGTATTCAGCAGTAACATGGCTTTAAAAACCGCCAAGGAAAAATTGTTTAAAACTTACACTTTTTTTTTTCTCAGTTACATGTTTTAAGACCATAACTTAGAGTTCTGATGAAAACGCAGCAGGATACCTTACGGTTGTAACTCTTAGTTTAGCCCCTATTCTTGGCACTTTATTTTTCGAATATTATCTACTCCTGGTTGATATCCATAGTATTGGGACCTATTTCACTGAGAAAAGTTCAGATTATACGCGTGTATCTAAATGAAATTTGCACAACCAGTGGTTACTTTCATCTTTTCCCGCCCCACTTATTTATTTTTATGTAGCATATTATAATATCCTCCGGTTTTGAATTAACATAGAGCAGCACCTTAAGTGGGCACGCAGGGTAAACAATCTTAAATTAAAGTTTAAGAATTAATGAAGACTGGCAGACCTTAAATCCCTGCTTTTAACAATGGTCTTTTATCGTATATTTTCACATATAGCGGTACTACAATACATAATGTTTTACTAAATATATACTTACAGAATTAAAATTGATAACAACCATTTTGACTAATCTCTAATTGACTATCCTCGATAATTATGGTGGCTATTATTTATCTGTCTAAGCTAGATTTACTACCCTGTAAAACGTTTTAAATTACTCATTAGAACAGGCCAATTATAACCGCTGTATGAATTTGATGCATCTAGTGAAAGTAATAATGTTCCAAGATGCTGTGGTAATTTACTTATTATTCCCACCATTGTCAAAAAAAATATTAACTAACAAAAACATCTAAAATCAGTTCTTTTCACGTACATCATTCCTAAGTTCACAATTACACTTTTCTTAACATGTAAGACTAATCATTCAAATGGCATGATACTATATAAGACCGAACCCAACTAAAAAACGAGCAATTATGATTAGCTCTATATTATATAATATTAATGCGTGCGACTACGCACTTCGAAAAATGTCATACTATAAACGATCTTTTCATAAATACTCAAATCTTTTTGTTGTAACCAACGATTAGTAGAACCACTATTCTTGCCACTGGATGTCACTTTCTTATTACTCCACAACTTTTTGAATCGACTGACTTAGACACATTATCAGAAGATATTTAAGCTTCTCGAACAAATACTACCACTAACATGGTTACCAATTAGTCAAGTATTGTACGATTCGGGAGACCAGGATACACTTAATTTGTGAGTTTTTATTTACATGCATAGCAAAGGACACACCCAGATGCCTTGTGTTTGCACACGCCATTCTCAAGGAATTAATATCCTTGTCACACAATATATATTTTGAAATACCACTCACTTTGCTATTTTTGTTTCCTTTCGGACTCCTCCATTTTAATTACCAACATTTTCTCGAGTGGCATTAATTTAATTTAGCCACAATGAATAGAATTATACTATATGAGAGGGTATCAATCAGCGGAATCCAATGGCAAAGATTTTGAATAAGAATCTTCATATTAAATATATTCCTGTTTACCGGTTATCCAAATAGCTGCACTTAGAATTTTTACTATGTCGACGCACATTCCACATCCATAGACTCCAGAAAGATTTATGTTATACGATTAAAAACTGTTCATAACCTCATTCAATACTATGTTATGGTACTTCAGGCAATGATGGGCAATTAATTTAATTTATCAGTTTTTTAATTTCTTTATGACCTCCATTTTAAGTTTAAAAATAACAATTTTTTGATCTACTCACTTCATATTTTTTACCCGTGAATATTAGAATAATATTGTAAAGTTACTGCACTCATATCAGAATTTGGTTATGGTTTGTAAACCCCCATCAATCACTGATTTTCACACACAGGTATGTATTCCATTTTCAATTTTCCATAAATCAATCTTTGTACATAGATTGATATATTAATAAGGATAGTTACCCTCATTGTACTTTATTACAACCAACTCTACACATTCATTCATTCCCATCGTCACAGCGAATATGCCATGTATATGTGTATAATCAGATAAATTAAACAATTATACACGTAATGCTTCTGACAATTAGTTGAATTAGTTGCCTTGTCCTCTTGTTAGTTACTGGAGATGTTATAAAATTGTATATATTGCTTATTAGAAATAATGCCTCCGAAAATAATAAACTAATAGCAAATAATTTTATGAATCAAGTATAGTGCAACCTACCTGCTGTTATTATACCAGAACAACTCCGGTTGCCTTGTCTTATCCATACTCAGAATGTGAATAATTCCATGTTGGCTTTGTGTTATACTTACCTTATATCTGTGTGAATCTCAGCAAAAGTCCTGAGATTATACTTATATAATAGTTGTTGTCGTTAAGTTGGAATAAATCAACTTAGGACATGCTACTGTGGACTTAAAATGCTGATATTATGGGAAATGCAAAACAATTGCTCTAACGCAAGCTCGTTGTTCTCGATATTTGTATTACGTTCCGATTCATAAAATGATGACAACCTGAAGTGAAAGATAATATTTATTATATAATAATCTACGCTCTCGTTATATGTCATTATGCGGCGAATCCATTAATCTTTTACAACAAATTGTTGAGTGTAGGAACTAAGTATGTGTCCGATCGAATTTTATTTACGTCCATTTTCTATTATAGAAGTTAAAAGTATTACATCCAGATTATAGATTACGATAATACTTACCTCTTCACGACTTTGTATTGAACTCAAATGTTAGGTTGAATATTCAGTCAATAAAGGTTTATATTTTTAAAATATACCTATATCGAATATATATCCAATTTGATTATTCCTCTAACAATAATGGCAATCGTTTGCTTATATTGCAATATTTGTTATACATTATGAATAGAACACAACTCCTTCAACATCTTCGGATAATGTTCAACTCACATAGGTGGCTCGTTTCCCATCCCTTTTTTCGACGAAAATGATCAATTCGTCATAAAATATATAGATTTAAACAATTTAATATTTGAAAATTGCATAATGTCCTTTATATCTAAATCTACGACTGTTCACCTTTTGGTTAACACAATTATAAAATTACACTATTAACTGTGTAGAATTGTGTGAGCCCTCAGAGAAAGGCATAAAATACACAAATACTATACACTACAGTAGAGAAAATGTAGCTTAGCTACCCTCTTTTCCGTGTATGATATATACCGTGGTATCGAATACAGTGAGGAGATTTATTAAAATGAAAAGAAGACATCGCAACAGCCCCACTTGCGCCTCACGAGTACTTCCATCAAATCAGAATCACGCAAATTTGAAATCGCAGTAGTAATGCATTTCTTGGATTTTCACGAAACCAGAGAAACTCAGCCCATCTTTTTCAGAGTTGATTACTGATATTTGAGTTTGAACGACGAGACACACTTTTAGGTCGCCAAGACTTGTTTTCTCTTTATCTTTGCTATCTAAATTGAAATATCCGAAATTACCACACCCAACATCCAGATTGATGTATTGTTAATTCAACATTTCGCTTATTTAAAAGGTAGGCGTTTTTTTATAAACGAAAATATGCTCTTATCTAATTTTACTAAAATTAAATCCTGATTATAGTTCGTTGTTACGCTTAGTGAGTGGTAAAGACATAACAGAAAGAACTTTATTTTCTAGTACGATATACCATTTTGTTGTAACCAGTTTATTATAGTATATATCGTCTTGCTTCCAGTTGTCACTTACTTAAAATTCGTTACTGCAATGTAATGAAAGGTCGGATAAAGTAGTTACAACAATAGACTAGTATGCTGATTAATATGTCACGAATGAACCACCAAGATCAACGCTTTTATTAGATTTCCATATTATGTACAGTATCCATACACACTGTTAACCTTAATACTTTATATTAACTGAAAATTTGCATTTGGTTCTTATATTCCTGATCTACTAACACTCTCTATCTGTATATGAGATCCACTCTTGTAAGATCTGTTAGCTCCTGTATTCCATTAAGTAGTGAGTCTTAGTAATAATTAGACACGTTTCATTAATACTTGATGTTATAACTGGTGAAAATAAATTATCTGTAAAAACAATTCCTTTAGTTACACGTCAGTTATTAAATTATTTAGGATTTTATCTTAATTTAATTCTAATTCGTTGAATTACTAGCACACAAGTTATAATTATATTATCACGATTATTGTAACACACACACTTCCCACAATACCTTATTCACAAATCTGAACCAATTACTCTCTATTGTGACATAGACGAAAAATAATATATTTATTAAAACTTAGCAGATATCAGTGAAGGATGTACTAGGCTGCTTCTCAGAGTTACCGAGTATCGAATTTTTATGTCCATAGTAAAGGAATAGTCTATTGTATACTATTCTTTGACCAGATAACCCAAAAATTCAAATCAACGTCAATTGTAAATGTACGCTGTTAGATTATAATTTTTTCAATCTTTTACCACGGCCTTAAAAATTGATTGTGTAGATTTAGAAGTTTTGAACTATTCACACTATTCACACTACTACGCTAATGTCTGAAATAGGATTTGTCTTAACTTTGTGTATATCGAAAAGTTATTCAATACCACCATATACTGTACTAACATAAGACATAACTTAAATGGTGAAAAATGTGCTGTTTTACATAATGAAAAGTTTCTATCCCGATTATATGTAAAGTTTGTCATGCGCCATCATAAATGCATTTGATTAGGTTCACTAAGCTCAGATTGCAAAAATTGAGACATTCTCTTAAATCGATCTCCTTCTTAGGCAGAATCCAGCTTAGTATCTGAATAGATTACGTAGGCATTCACACCTACTTAATACCAACTTTGTGCAGCAAAAATGTTCTCGACTGACGCGAATTGGTGGCACCACTTCGTCTTACAACATGCATCGAGGCCTTAAATTTCCTGTTACCCCCATGACAGCAAGCAGTTTAACTTTCTATGCCAAGTTTTTAGCCAATTAATAAATTAGTGGGATTATTCTCTCAAAATTGGCCAAAAATCACTATTTTGCTTTTTGATTTCCTGTTCCACTCGAACATTGTTTGAATTTCTAACCGTAGACTCATAAAAACCTTTGAAAAACATTTACTTCTTCCAATAAGGTTGTGGGGATATAGAGGAATAAGTAGATCAAATTGTCTATATTTTAATGTCGATCCGCGCGTTACTTTATTTTCTTGATATACATCTATTTCACGTTCGCAATCAAAAAAAGGTACTGGGATCTCTAATGATTTACAGCCTATCTCCAAAGTCCAAAATTGTTCATTGGCGATTAGGGGGAATCCGGCACTTCAACCAAAACCCTCTGCCGTCACTCACTTGAAAAGATTATCATCCCTAATAGAAAAACCAGGTTAGGTAATCTAGCCCATGCTTTTAAATTAGGATTGGAATTGTATTGTTTTTAATTTTTATATAAATTGCTTCAACACCCCAGGTACTATCAATTAAATTATTTTCATTCTCCCGAATTTCTCAAGTACATATTGTAACGATTTGTTCTTGACTTTCAGTGCTAAGGCGTTTTGACTCAATCTTATTAAATCAGCGCACTTTCCTGTTACTTTTTAATATACCCCATGAATGCCCCAGGAAAAGTCACACTGATGATAATAACTGTTGTATGAGCTCACCTCGATGTTTCTAATTCAAAAATTTACTATATGATCCTGTTCAAGGATGTTGGATTCTCAACCTTCATCCGGTTCCTAGAACCTGAACGGTAACTTGGGCAATTTTCCAGTACTGTCCAATGAACACACACCACTTAAGCCAGTTTTATACATTTTAAATTTTTCCGTCTTCGTTCTACTTAATAATTTGAATATACTTATAGATAATAGCTTGACGTGCACAGATATGTTGAAACGATCGCGGACGGCATATATTTTGATGCATTCGTATGGACGAAAGAATCACTTTACAAAGTCATACATGACGCAAATCATTTAATAAGAGACGAGTAATGTGTTGTTTGTAAGGTACATATATATGTTTTATCACCAACTGTCATGAATGTGATAGCAAAGCACAATTAACAACAAACTTTTTTTTTCAGCCTAAAGAAACAATACGTTTTGCAGTGAAAAGTATGATTATACAAGGGTTGTCCCAATATTCTGTGACAAGATTGATTAAAAGCTAAATAAAACAGGTACGAATTTGATATTTTAATATGTTATAAATCCATATAATGTAAACATGTTCACAAATTTTCATAGATAAATATTAACAAACAACAAAAATATGCCATAAACACCATGGCAACTAACTGAATGGCGGCGCACGTCCAACGTCAAAGACGGCGTTAAATCTAAATAAGGCGCCTTTTTCAAATACTCTCAATGGCTTTCAACGCAATAATGGTACCCATAAATCGTCAATTTCTGACTGAAATCAGGTGGTTGTTAATGTCTGTTGAATGTTTGGATGGCATACATTAATTTTTGCTATACGCGAACTTCCGGTCTCGTTACTCCTGTTTTTAGCTGTAGGAAATAGGCGACGAAGATCGGTCTTCCTATCCGTGTTTTCCTTATTTTCGCTTTTTGTAGCGCAAAACTCTGGTTCCGTTCATGCCTTTTGTACACAAATGCTCAGAATATGTTGCTAAACTGTTATGTTTGGTATATTTGTTGAAAATCGTTACATGTGTCATCTTGAAATAGTCATGAAACCTGAGTGACATGTTCACTGCGCCTATTTTATATGAGATATTTTCATTTTTTCGTATCTTTTTTCGTTTTTTAAGTTATTTAACTCAAATATTTAGAGATGATTTAAACATAGCAGCAGAGGAAGGCAACGTGACATTGTGCAGACACATCATCAGATATTTGAAATATACGTAATTAATTTCAGCCTATTCATAACAAAATGTAAATTATTTGACGTGCGCCGGCAACTCAAACAAATGTCGTTAATACTGAAAATTTCTAAGTAACTAGGGTACATTTTTTGTAAATGATTTGCTGTAATGTTAATTAATAAACTTAACGGTTATATGTGTGAATTATTTTCTATTGGCGTTAAAAATGAACCGGCTATAAAATTTGTCACTGACTTTTGGGACAACCCTCGTATATCTTCTGTCGTTCGTATGTTTACTTGTCACTTTTAAACAATTTATCAACAAGAAACCAACGTAACGAAATATTTACAAACAATGTTTGAATCTATACTATAGGACAATTTGCTACTGAATTTACATCTGTTTCCAAACCTTTGACTTGTATGGATGACATTTTAATAATGAAAATCAGTAATTTGTTATATTGTAGTTTCCTTTTTTATTCCGTTGTAACAATACATACAACATATATGTTTTCTTCTCGATACACTACTATTATACTAAGTAAACATAGTAATGAGAAAAATGACAATTAAGATAATTTAATTATGTATTATTCACTTTGGAATTAATTCACACATTATGTCTATCAACCAGGATGGCGACAAAACGTATATTGAATGTCAATGTAATAAGTTGTATGCTATTTGTTTTCTTAGGTTTACGACTTAATCAAATAAATTTCCATCACATTATGTATTTTAAGTTTATTTAGCTCGATTGTGTAAAAACCTCTCAATACATACACACACTTTTGAATTCGTTCCTGGAAGCAACCAGAACATGGCTGTATTTCAATGTCTTAGCCTTTATGTTGTCTTTGTTATGCATCTCAGTGAAAATTATTTCAAATTCTAACTCTTAAACACATTAATTGTTGTAAAAATCGTTTATTACCGATTCTAATTAAAATATATTTCTTACGGCGCCAATTTATTTAACGTTACGCGCTGAACAGTTTAGCGCGTCATTTTGACGTAATTGTTTGTTATGAATTTAAAAGGTAACTTCCGTTATATGAAGCGGCGTTAAACGTTAAAGCTATAACTGTATTTTAAAGGTTTCGATGTGAAAGACATTATAGTCGGTATGATAGCTGCTTAAATTATTTTGATTTATTTATTTGTTAACGGATAAAAAGAATTTTCACCATTCACCTATGTCGGTGTAGACTACTTCGGCCCTTTGATAGTGAAATCAGGTAGAACTTGTTTAAAAAGATACGGATGTCTCTTTTGCTGTCTAACTACAAGAGCAGTCCACATCGAAATAGCACACAGTCTAACAACTGATTCTTTCATAGCTGCTTATCAACGCTTTACAAGTCGTCGAGGGTATCCAGAAAAGCTATATAGCGATAACGGAACGAATCTTCTTAGCGGAGACAAAGAGTTGAAAAGCTCAATAAAACAATGGAACCAGTCTAAAATAGGACAAATTCTTGTGCAACATGGTGTAGACTGGCACTTTAACCCACCCTATGCCAGTCACATGGGCGGGTCATGGGAACGCTTGATAAGGTCAACGCGTACTATTCTCAAAGCTGTTGTGAGAGAACAACTCCTTACAGACGAAAAGTTATTGACCCTGATTGCCGAAACTGAACGAATAATCAACGATAGACCCATAACTAATGTAAGCAGTGATCCTAGGGACCCACCGCCAAACATGCTTCTTTTAATGAAGTCTAATCCTTGTTTACCAGTCGGCATTTTTAAAAAGGAAGACATCTATAGCAAGAGATGGTGGAGACAAATCCAATATTTAGCGGACATATTTTGGAAAAGATGGGTAAAAGAGTATTTACCAACCCTACAAGCAAGGCAGAAATGGCAAAGGGAGACTAGAGACGTACATCTAGATGACGTTGTGCTTGTGGTAGACAATAGTGTTCCTAGAGGACGGTGGCCACTAGGCAGAGTAACCGAAGTCATTAAGGGTAGGGATGGGCATATTCGTAAATGTAAAGTTCAAACTAGGGACTCAGCTATGATAAGGCCAATCACAAAGTTGTGCCTTTTAGAATGTTCAGACTAATTATTGTATTACGCTGAAAATATTTCACAAGATTACGTTACTGTTTAAAAGGATACATACTGTGGATTAAATAGATTGTTTTAACATTAGCAAGTACTTTAATATCATGCATGATTTATTGCAAATATAATCATTCTTATGAACATGAAGTTCGTTGCAATTTACATTTTTGTATCGATAATATATTGTTTATTGATATTAAATGATTTGATGAAATTAAGATATTTCATAGAGGGCACTGTAAGAATCGTTTATTACCGATTCTAATTAAAATATATTTCTAACGTTAAACGTTGTTTGGCGCCAATTTATTTAACGTTACGCGCTGAACAGTTTAGCGCGTCATTTTGACGTAATTGTTTGTTATGAATTTAAAAGGTAACTTCCGTTATATGAAGCGGCGTTAAACGTTAAAGCTGAAACTGTATTTTAAAGGTTTCGATGTGAAAGACATTATAGTCGGTATGATAGCTGCTTAAATTATTTTGATTTATTTATTTGTTAACGGATAAAAAGAATTTTCTAATGAAGTATTTATTAATTTTAATCAATTGTTACGATTATTTATTTTATGGATTTTAACTGTACTTCTGTTTATTAAGATTCTTCGTCATAGGAAATAATTATTTAAATATTCTATTCTATTATTTATTTGTTAAGTTTATATCAGAAATGAATGTATTAGTTAATTACTTTATCATTTGTTTCAGAGAACCGCTTTGTTGTATGCTGATGTGTGAAAATAAAAGATATATAGAAGCGCATACTCGAAAAGTCTAGTTGTTATCCGAAATCCTTTACAATTGTTAATGAATAATAATTATAAACAAGTTTTTCTCAACATTTAATGTATTGTCAGCAACAATTAGGATATTAGCAGTTCATGCATCAATTGTATCTGCAATTATATTGTGGTAAATCTCTGAAAATGTTGTGTGTCTGTGCGATGCTTTGCTTTTATGAAGTATGCAAAATATTTATTATATAACGTTTAACTGTTTAGGTTATGAAAAGAGACAGGTGCATCTGTTATTAAAACAGTTTTGAGCTAAACATTCTAAGAAGAGTGAATGTTATGCTGAATATTCTACCTGCTGTATGCAAGTACATATTATCATAAAAACAACTATGGTAGATAAATGAATTTTATCTTTACAGACGATATGGCGTGTGTGTGTAAACCAATGAATTAATTATTTTTCCAGACTTAATAAACTTTTCTGCAAGTCATATTTTAGGAAACTATTATGAGACACACACAGCAAATAACTGGATTATCAACACCTAATTTAAACAACAATCTAATAATCAATTTCCTGAGAATGAAAATGAGAAAAAGATCTTTGTTAAAATTTGTCAGTTCTTGCATATTTCTTAATATTTGGCATTATCAATGTATTTTGTCAATACTCATTGACCAATGTATTCTTCTATCTCTATTATTTGTAATAATTATGTACATAAACCTTTTTACATACACGGCCTTTTCAGTAAAGTACAAATACGCAGATTAAAAAAAACGTCACTGTCTACATTGTCAAATATCTTTTGTTATAAAGTATGTTAACCTTTACCCTGCTCATGGAAACTGATTCTACTTATACCGATAGTGCAGACCAACATCAGGAATCTATTCAGGCAGTTTTTATTTTGATTTTTTTCCCTAGAAATCATAAATGGTTTTGTCCAGATTGGAAGTTGGACAAGTCTATTACAGAAGTTTAGTGTGGAAAAGTTTATACTCGTGCGTAATTCTCAATCAAAATGACTGTACCCCGGCATGCAAGCTAGAATAATTCATTGCGTACCGTGTCTTATGAGTACAAACCCCTCTTTCTCTGAACACGGTTCGTTTCTTGAGAGCCTATATACTTAAAATTGTACCTTTCCTTTGATAACCGGAATAATATTTGTTGAAATAAGAAAAATGACAAATAAGGAAATTCAATTATGTAAAATATTCTATGGGCAGAAGGCAGCATTATACCAAGATGTTTTGTACTACTAACCAGGTTGGCGACACTACGTACATTGAATGTAAATGTGATAGATTAGATGTCATATGTTTTCCTAAGTTTACCACGTAATTTAATACTGTTACATCACATCTGTATGCTTTTAGTAATAAAGCCACGAAGATACATTCAGATATATTGATGTGTCTGTATATAAAAGTGAAATTCTCTAATTATTAATCAGTCCGTTTACAAGGCCGAATACGCAGAATAAAAACAATTATTGAAAGATTTCTAGCTTAGAAACTGTTTATCTGGAAATTATGTTACATCATTTCTGTATCAGTTTGCAATGGAACTCTGTAAACAGATTAATATAAAATACTCTTTTAAAAAAAACCAAGGGAAACGCTTGAAAGTTTAAAGAAAACATGCCAGTAGCATTATTCCATTATTATAGTGTTATCATTAACATGTAAGTATTTCTTGCATGACAACATGTATAATTTTGTGTGATTCTTTTTAGAATCGAAATCCCGAAACATTCTCATTTTTTGCTGCAATTAAAGCATAAAACCATAGACATGGACATTTAAAATATTTTCTTTCTCTCAATGTGTCATTGCCCATTTAAATATGTATGTGTATGTCGTAAAGGAAGCTAGGATTTGGTCATCAGGTTTGTAACGTTTAACCGAAACTGAAACTGCGTGGTAATTTAATAAATCATTGTTGATGTTTATTGTTTTCTTAATTTTTTAGCTCGACTATTCGAAGAATATGAGAGCTATTGTAGTCGCCCCGGCGTCGGCGTCGGCGTCAGCGTCCGCGTCGGCGTTTGCGTTGGTTAAAGTTTTTTGTAAAGTCAAATATCTCAATTATTACTTGAGATATTCAATTGAAACTTACAATACTTATTTATAGTAACAAGGTATATCAGATTGACAAGTTGGATAACTCTGCCTACAATATTGACAGAATTATGCCCCTTTTTAACTTAGAAATTTTGATTAAAGTTTTTTGTAAAGTCAAATATCTCAATTATTGCTTGAGATATTCAATTGAAACTTACAATACTTATTTATAGTAACAAGGTACATCAGATTGACAAGTTGGATAACTCTGCCTACAATATTGATAGAATTATGCCCCTTTTTAACTTAGAAATTTTGGTTAAAGTTTTTTTATAAAGTCAAATATCTCAATTATTGCTTGAGATATTCAATTGAAATTTAAAATACTTTTTTATAGTAACAATGTACATCAGTTTGCAAAATTGCATAACTCTGTCTGCAAAATTTGCAGAATTATTTGCCCCTTTGAAAGTTAGAAATTTTGGTTAAAGGTTAAAGGTCTTCAAAGATATTTACTTGAAACTTTACACATGCACTTAGGGTCATAATTGGAGGGTCATAATTGTATGTCACTGACCAAGTTCCATATCTCTATCTTGCATTAAGGCTGTTTCATATTCCCTTTTCTACTTAGTCTCTTGGTTAATGTTTACATGCAAGTTTTACATATCTCAATAACTATTAAAGATATTTATTTAAAACTTCACATATGCGTTTAGGGTCATAATTGTAGGTCACTGACAAAGATCCATAATTCTATCTTGCATTTAGGCTGATTTTTCTCCCCTTTTTCAACTTAGAAATTCATGGTAAAGTTTTGCTTGTAAGCTGTTATCTCAATAACTACTGAAGGGTTTGTGCCTTTTTGGGACAATTTTATGCATTCATAATAATAAAGCAGTGATTTACTTGATAAAACATCTTAATAACAAGCCTTTGTACCTTTTCTGTCAAATTTATGTATTCATAGGTTATTAGTATTATTATACTCAATAAAACACCCTTGTGACATTACCTTCCGAATAGTCAAGCCAATACTGTATAATTGGCCTATAACATGAATTTATAAAAAAAAATTGGCCCTTTAGTGAACTTAAAAAATTTAACATTATGAAGGCTCTTTTACTATCAAGCACTTAGAATAGTCGAGCATGCTGTCCTACTGACAGCTCTTGTTATTAATTTCATGTGCTTCCTCCTTAACAATTGTTGTTGTATAATGAAGAGCTGTTTAACACCTTTGGGATACACTACTAGACTTTCGTCAAATATAGATGAAGCAGCTCTATTGCAATACAATTTAGTATAATACTGAACGATGTATATTTTCCCCTGTAATAGAGGACATAAATATTATTCTATAGAAACAATTTTCATTTGACTAATTTATGTTCATGTTACTGCATATATGTGAACGCACATACTAGGCATAAAAGTTCACACTGTACTCGCCTGATGAACTGGCATGTCTATCGAAGCCCCGTGTTTTACCTATGAAATATTATAATGAAAAAGTATTAAACAACAGAAATGTATAGAGTAAACTTTTATTACTGTTTCATATTTCAAATAATTATATTTAACATTTATTTAACAAGCTTTTGAATTGTAAATGAAATCAACAAGAAGTCTGATCATATGTAGGATGTCTGTTATTTTAATTCAGAAATGGCGATAAGATATTTTATCTGTCTGATCAACATGCTTATAATTTATGAAATGCGTATTTGTTAAACATTGTAATTTGATGGTTGACTTATACATGTAATCATATACACCAAACAAGAAAGAATGCTTTATAAGTTAACACTCTTTTTTCTCCGATGTATATATTGTTACATATGTCGGAGACATTAATTTAATACGTACTAGATATCGTCCTGATGAACATATCATTGACCTCACTTATACTTGTTCTTAGAAAACTAAATTCTAGTTACATGATTTACATTGCATTCAGTTAGTACCTTTCTTAGTTGTTTTGTATTCTAGCAATTTTGAATTATAATGGCATTCTGGAAAGTCGCAAATATTGATTAGCTTGACGGATACCAAGAACAAATAAAACATTTTTCAAAAAATAAACAGATCAACTTAAATAATTAGGATTAAGAATATGTCGTTGATCAAACCAAACATGTATTAAATTATAAATTAAAAACATGAGGTTAACACCTTCGCATAAATATATTAAAAGCGTCGAAAAAACAATTTCCTTGCTAAGTATGAACTTAATATGTTGAACAATTTATTGTCATAAACGTCAATTTCCATACTGTGACTACAAAATGTTTAATATTTTCATTAATGAAAATTTCATTAATTTTCGGTCCTTAGATAAGAAGTATGTAAATAACAAAACTTTCAATACATTTAATAATAACTTAAAATGATACAATTATGTTTATTATTTTATTTACTTAAATGCTGACCGTTATCGTAATATTATTAATCCTATGAATAATGACTAGTTTTTCGTCTAATCGAACATGACTGGTATCATTATCTTCTTGTCTTATCGAACATGATTAGCATCTTAATAATAAACCTTATATGCCCCTTATATTTAACTATTGGACTGATATATCGGTATTGGTGTCCCATAACTTTTCGGTTTAAAGGATAAAATATCTAACAAAGTAAAATTTACAGCATATGCTTAAGTATGTTCCTGTTACTGTATTATGACATAAATGGATTCACATGGTGATTGTTCTTCAAAATGTTTCAGGAATATAAAGTTTAACGTAATGTAAAGAAAGTTGAAGTATATAATTATCTACATAGGTTGTTGTAATCAGCATAAATCACTTGTACCAGATACTGCCATTAGATGTCGATCAGTCTGAATTTAGCTGCAATAATAAAGGTTTTGAACGCTGTATAACTTGTTTGTATATCCATACATCTACAGAAGGTTTAAAGGTTTCATGTAATTCGATAATAAGGATAGTAAATATAATTTAATATCTTTTTGTATTGAAATACTTATTTTCTCTGAGAAGATATAGCTTTTTGCAATAATAAAGAAGAAAAGAAGAAAGAAAAAGATTGTACAATTTAACAGAAAAATATTTCATTTCTTTTTGAAACGCAATACCATTACTGTTTTAATCTTGTTTTGATTGATCACTACGCAGAAGGTGTTTCCTCAACTCGTCAGTGTTGACACATTGCACGATTAATTGAAAAGGATCAACACTGACGCAGAGGTATTCAAAATAACAAGTCTTAAGGAGATTACGTTGCACGATATTATCTGAAACTATTCCCGAAATCTATGCCGTATCTGATGTGTTTTTTGTGTAAATAAACAGACAGCACATGTGTGCTTGCACTGACTGATTACATTTATATTGTTACATGTCTTGCTATAGACATTAATTGTACAATATACGTCTCCTGGAATATAAAACAAAACAGTTTATTAATAAGATGATGAATTTATATATTCGTGTTAGAGAAATAATTCAATTATAGATGTGCGCCGCGCAATAATTCAACAAACGTATCTCATAATATTTTTCTGCGGGTTTTTGTCTTTCCTTGTCTAAAAATATTGATAATAACTAGTTTTGCTATAAGATTTATTAGTAATTTTGTTAATTTCTTTAGACTCCTATCAGATTAAGTTTACGTTAAATCAATCTTTGTTAAGATAGAAATCTTTGGCATTGTGTTAAATAACATATAGAATAAAACATCGAGCCATAAATTGCAAATAATCATTAATGTATTACCTTACATGTTGTTTATTTACCAGTATAATGATATAGTAAATTCGAAGAAAAAACAGTTATTTAAGACTACCGTACGGGAAGATATTCTCTTATATGTTTTCGTTTCTGTCGTAAATCAATTATATTTAATGACACTATGTAAATCACACTGTGTATCTTATAAAAAAGTTATTAATAATGAACATTCAATTTTGATACGTTATGAAAAGTGCATAAAAACAATTTACTAATACTCAGTTTGTAAAAGGCTACTATGGAAACGTTAATTGGGCACCTGAAAGTTGATACCTACCTGTGTTATTGTATGTAGTATTGTCCATTTTATCACGGTATCTCGTAAAAATATATGACTACTTGATGCATTAGTGTTTCAGTTTTATACCAGAAGTTTTCCCCCGCAATACCATTCCTTATTGCTTGTCGATATAACGGAACTGATCAAGAGTAGAAGAAGAGTCGCCTTCTCGCGACATGTTTAGGCTTTGACAACACATGTTTTTGCGGAATGCCGTTATAATGTAAGTAACAATAATATTCTTTATGACATGTCGATATAACAGAAAAAAATAACTGGTATAAATGCATCAAGTAGTCTTATATTTTCACGAGATACCGTGATAAAGTGGACAAAACTACATACAATAACACAGATATATGTCAACTTTCCGGTACCCAATTAACTTTTTCTCGTCAAAACCAGTTCCGATATATCGACATGTCTTAAAGAATAGTATTGATGAGAAAAAACTTCTGGTATAAAACTGAAACATCAATGCATCAAGCAGTCTTATATTTTCACGAGATACCGTGATAAAGTGGACAAAATACATACAAAAACACAGGTAAGTATCAACTTTCAGGTGCCCAATTAACGTTTCCATAGGCTACACATTTGTTTCAATAACATCTATATTTAAAATACTTATAGACTTCCTGTTTTGATTCTTCTGTTTATGTATTAAAGAGAAGAAGATATTACATTTTGATTGCATATACTATTGCAAATTGATTATAATATCAGTTTTGATGAAAATGAAGTCAAGTTATATCTAATATTCACCACAAATATTTTGCGTGTATTGAACCAATATGAAAGTCCATTAATCTTCTCTGTCAGAATATTTGTTATACGATATATACTGATTTACCTTTGTTCTCACAAACACAACCTCAAAAGATAACCATTCAATTTTAGACATAGTAAGTCAATGTATCATAAATCTTGAGGACAAATCAAACATGTTCTAGAATCTAGATGAATAATTGGAAGTTTATTTACCTTATTAATTTAAAAGGAATATATCATTCATGCTTTTAAAGATATTTTAGTTGACACAAACTATTAATATAGGAAAATAGAGAACAGAATCCTTAAGAACGTTAAAAGATGTTTAAATTGAAAATATACACGAAACATCCACAGATGTGAAAAGACTAATAGCAATTAAATATGAAGCTTGCCTCAATCGGCTTTAACATTTTCATTATTTTTTGAAAGTTGAATCTTGCTAAGCCAAGGTGTTTGAAAATTTGGAAATTTTATCTTGCTCATAAACAGCGGCACAATATTGTAAGTATTTTGCGGTTCTCTTTATTCTTATAATCATAAGATTCCAAAAATTGATCTGATTTATTCGCAAAATGAATGCTTAAATCATTTTTAGTATGTATTGCAATTTCAAATAGCATATAACACTCTTGTCTTACTAATATAAATTAAATGAAATTGTGTAAAGTGATAAATTATTTATTTACGTACCCTGAAAACGGCTGTTCAGCCGAAAGGTTGGTAAATTAAAGGGAATTTAAAATTGCAGTTGTGTAAAATGTAATTGTTAACTTAGCAAAATTTGTTTATTCAGCAATGCAACTAGGAAATGAATCTACTCAATACATTTGTTTGAAATAATGTACGCTGATCAATAATTATGTATAATGTATGTATCGTACTTTTCTGTACTTTGTATTGTACCGCCAAAATGTTACTTGGCAATAAACATGTATATGTTTTTGCCAAATAATGATTTGACTTGACTTGACTTATCTTTGTATTATTTGACAAGTGACACAAAATTCAATGTACTATCAAAATGTCAATATAAGTTCTAGAATATGATATCACTGAAAGTGAAAGTGTGATATACTAGATGATCTTTGTTTTATCCCACTCTGAAATATAAACTTCTTTTCAATATCTGAATCATATTTGATGCAACTACAAATGTGTTAACAATCATCCCTCTTGATCCCGTCTTAATGATGTGAAAGCACACTCAATTCTTCACCTAGAGAACGAATTAATTATCATGTCCGTTTGATCTTGTTCTCACTCTGTTAAGGGAAATCGATTCTGTTACTGCAAAACTACACTTTTCTTTAACACTATATGAAAGGAAACAAATAAATAGTGGCATTTTGTCAGGAAACGTATTTACTAATCAGTCTATCTAATATGAAACACATTTACCAGTTTATTAAAGAATTTACACAGCAAATGAGAGCAAAAAGTCTAAATTTTGACTTTCTTTTACAAAAAATAGCTTTAATACATGCTAAAATAGAACGCATTATAACAATCCAGTTTGTCGATTATCGTTGCGAATAAAGTTATGTTATTGTCATTTAAATAATTAGCTTAACTTTAAAAAAAACAACATATAATTTATATTAAAAAATGCAAACTGCGACTTGTTATTATTTTACATTTGCTTTTTGCTTATTTTGCCATTATGAACATTATTATTTTGTGGGGGAGGGGGGATCATGCCTTCTATAAACGTAGTATTTGTCATGACCTTGAGGTCAATATCTGGAAAAAATGATCCCCCTGAAGCATTAATCAAAGTGCTGAAGGCACTGCAGTTGGGACGTACTTGAAGGAACAAAATAACCATTTTTTACTATTTCGGGGGCAGATAATTCAATGAGTGAAGGATGTTGCCGGTTGATAAATATAAAGTGCACAATTCAGTAAATGAACAGTAGTTGATACAATTATTCTATGACATACATGTTCAAATATAATATTTAGGTTACATGTACGTGAAAGTCAATCACAACCCGTTATTGGCCCTTTTTGACAAAAGCAACAAGTGAAATAAAAGCTACCAGAGGAAACTGCAAGTTCGACTTTTTTAACACATGACATAATAAAGGAAAAAGTAATCAATTGTGATATAAATATATGAAATTTTCTGTATCAGTATCAAGAAAACACTCAGATGGTCAATATTTTTGCATCACATTATATGAATGTGGCCATGTCATTAGAACTTATGATGGCTTTAAAGTGTTCACTGCACTTCTCATGCTAATCTCTTTCACTGTATAAAGTTTCAATCAAATTCCTTCAATATTTTAATCCTCTCTCTGAACATTCAAAAACTAAGTAATGTAGAATTTTGGTCATTTTACAAAGCGCTTCTGCTCACTAGTCTCTACAACTGTATTAGTTTGAGTGAGATATCATTGAAAAGATTTACTTCAGACAACCAATATTTTAAATGTTGATGTATTATAAGAGATGATAATTGTAAAATTAAGATAGGAAAAATTATGGTTCTTTGAAAATACACTTCCTTTCACTTGAATGTTTTCGCTGTCTAAAATTTTAATCAATTCCATCAACTCTTTTCCAGTATTTCTCTTGGCAGGCATAATTAAGTAAATGTATTATAAAGGGAGATACAGATACAAACTAAGGAATGCAGTTATGGTTCTTTGACACTTTAGCAAATTCGAGTCTGTACAACTGGATGTAGTTTCTGTGATAGTTTGGAATAACCATTTTTAACTTAAGGGAGATAATTAAAACATAAGAAATGTAGAGTTATGTTTCTTGAACACTGCACTTCCTCTCAAAAGTCTCTATCACTTTGTGAAGTTTACATAAAATCCCTTCAATACGTATCTAGTTATAATTCATATTCAGGACAAGAGTGTGAAGGACGGATGTCTATCTAAGTTCACAATGTGGGTTTTTTTCTTTAATCATCTAAAATCTCAAAACACCATGAGAAACATATTTTCCTCCCATGACTTCCCAATAGGTAATGTTCCCCACAAGTACAGAGTATGTATAGAATAAACACGGATATTTATCCATAATATTAATTGAGTCCATACAGACAGATGGTTAAGACGCAACTGTATTATCTCCCTTTGGAGAGCATAAATTATAATAACATGCTAAAATCTCTGTATGGTTCTATATCAGATACCAGTACGATGAACCTTGCTTTTGTACCTTTTGAGTAATATCAAGAATTCAGATTTCATTGACAATCAGAAAGGGGTCAGCCTTTAGTCCCCTCTTAGTGATAACAAAATGGACTAATAACAACAATTTATTCTAGTTCCAATTTCTCAGGTTTTATTACTTTTCATTAAACCAGGCAAGCTAAGATACATGTTATAAACTTATGAAGTATGCTAGCTCTGAATGTTATTTACATAACATTGCTAAACATTACACAATATTTTTAATAAAATTTTGGAATGTGCAGTCATATGTTTAACACAAGTCCAGGAGCTTCAATTCATGGAAAAAATTTTGGGGAAAACAGTGAAATTTATCAATTGATTTAATTTATCACTGCTGGGTAAGTGTCATGTTTTTGTTTGAAAGCCAAAACAACTAGATTTAACATTTTCCTCCAACACAATGTTCATGACTAGCCCTTTACTCTGACAGGGGATTCAACTGAAGGCTAACTCAGACTACCGCCTCTAAAATAGTCAAATTAGTCCCAAGTGTTTCATATTGGTGCCTATATACAGTTTATGATCACTACATCTGGAAACTGGAGATTCCCACAGACTGTGGTGCTAATCTTCATTTGCTTGACAGTGACACATGTCCACTTAAAAAATGCAATAGACAATTTATATGAAGTGCAATAATTTGCAAAAAATGCTTATCTTATTTGTCTCTTCTTACATTTATAATGCAGAGCACTAGATTTGTGTGTCTGTCATACAAAATGACTTTCAATAAACACTATGTTACATATATTTGAAATACAATTTCTTTAATAAATACTCATAGTAATACTGAAATTCCTTTTTTGTGATATTTTTTTTCTGTCACATATGTTCAGACAGAATACAATTAATTTGTTTAAACGGCATACAATTTAAAGGTATAATTATTTATTGGCTACAAATAAATGTAAATTATGGTTAGTTTAATAACCAATATGAATGTTTCAACGATTATCCCTTCAAACTTTAAAAACAGCCTGTCAATTTAGCAGATCTTAGCAATAAGGCACACTAAGCAGAAAAAATTGGTCAATCAAAGGGTAAGGAAACATTTTTTTACACATTTAAATTATTTGGTGGGGAAATAAATCACTTCACAGCTGTGCTTTGCTATTGGATATTTTCATTTGTTTCAATCTTGAATAATCAAAATGTAAACAATGTTCATAAGGATGAACTGTATTGTAAATTTTGCATTAAATATTGAGGTCTTGTTCAAGGCAAAACAAAAAGTATTGTAAATGTAATGCCCTGTAGGATTGATTTGTACTACTATATTTCATGTAAGTGATCATTTTCAACATAGGAAAACACTGGTCATAGGCAGTATCTTAATGCCAAATTGACAGAAAATGTTAAAGTATGTTCTTAACTAACACTATAATAAACTGTGAGCATGCACTGACACTCTTTTATTTTAGGCGGTACTATATATGAACAAGTCTTGGACTATTTCAGATGTATGTAGATTAGAAATGCAACTAAACAATTTCAGTTTCAAGCTTTTCCTAGACATTTTGTGAAAAATTTCGTAGCACAGGTTAGGAAATTTTGCATCTTAATTGGGAAAAAAAATCAGTACCATGTACAAAATTGTTAATCCAACAAATTGTATATCATTCAAAGCATAAAAAATACATAAAAAATTGACAATGAAATGTGTTTTTGAACATCATCTGTCTGGTTACAACCATATTGGATTGAAATGGAATGAAGAAAAATTGTCAGCTTTGTTAACGGGAATTTTGACTCAATTGTGATTTTTTTTCTAGACTTTGAAAAAATAAGCACATTTGGCATTATTTGCCACTGGGAATGGGTCTCGTAATCTGGCCCGTGGTGCCACTGGTAAAAAGGCATATGTTTTCATGAATAATTTTTGGAAAACAGTTTGATTTGTGAAATATACATCAATATATTTATACAAGTACCTGTTGTTGTGTGATCATCTTCTTGTCTTTCTTTAATCTTATACTTTTTTCTAGCTGCATGTGCCAGCCTTACCAAGTGAATATTTGAGTAAAAGATCTTTTTTCCCTGAAAATATCAATTTAGAGATTTCATTCTTCAAAATTATCTAATACTGATCTCTTAGTGTGTGTTTTTTACAATGTATATATGTATATATTTTAATGTATATATATTGTGTTACACTATAATATGATTGTGTACAGCATGTAATGACATAAAATTTAAAATTTATGATAATAATATTTCTTCATATTACTCCACAATATTACCACTAAGATAGAAAATGTTCTTATCATTTTATTATGATATTTATTTATTACATGTAGATATGTTAATAAAATGTGACTATCAGTATTATCAAAAAAGATTTATCCTGCTTTAAATCATGTTTTTAGAATAATTAAATGGTTTCATTCTTACTTTTCCCCGATAAAATATATGGGCGGTACTATATATGAACAAGCCTTGGACTATTTAAGTATGTAGATTAGAAATGCAAACTAAACAATGTCAGTTTCAAGCCTTTTCCTAGACATTTTGTGAAAAATTTCCCAGCCAGGTTTTGGAAAAATTTTTCATTTTTTAAATTTGGGGAAAAAAATTTAGACTGTAAAAATTGGTTTAAATCCAACAAATTGTTAAAATTCACTAAAGCATAAAAAAAAACATAAAAAAATTTACAAAAGAAATGTGTTTTTTAATCATCTGTCTGGTACCCCTTTTTGGATTGAAAAGGAATGAAAAAAATTGCAGCTTTGGGTAATGGGGAATTTTGAAAAAAAATCTAATCAAATCCCCTTATGGGGTTAAAAATACAATGTAAAAATAAGTTTTATATACAATGTTAAAAATGTGTACACTTTAATATGATTGTTTTTACACGATGTAAAAAAACATAAAAATTTAAAATTTATTTATAAAAAATATTTCTTCATATTACTAAAAATATTAACCACTATGTGTTGACATTTTCGCAACATGGTTGTGTGTCTGCCTTGTAATCAAGAGGTCTGGGGTTCAAATCCCTTTCAGTGCCTGAAGATTTTTCAGGTTAACAATTATTATGGTGGCAGTGATTTTTTTTTTCAATTTTCAAAACAACCTGTGGCTTTCTGAAGGAGAAATAATAGCTTGATAAATCAGATAAGGGGAAATCAAATTCCAACCACTAAGAATGGAATTAACCCATACATTTAAAAAAATCAATTCTAATTCAATTTAAAGGGATTCCACCGAGGTATTTTGACATGATGGGACTGCAAATATTTTTTCCAGGTAAATGTACCATTTGATGTAAGTTTGAACCACTAATCTTTGTGCAAACTTTCAGATCATTCACCGCACTTCGTTTTTCCAGAATAAATTATTCCAAATTGGTAAAAAAAATGAACGCAAAATGAAAAGCTTTTAAAAACGCTTTTTCACTCAAATCGGGCTAAAAAAGCATAAAAAATTATGTTCAATTTATTTCAAAGTATATTTCCCTTCGCATATATTTCAGTCCTGTATAAAGGTGCCCCAGCTCATTTATGTAAAAATGCAAATGTTTTTTTAGGCTTTTAAAGCTCAGTGGAGTTCCTTTTAACATGCATGGTAATTAGCAGAGGCTATCTATAGGGGGACAGCTTCTTTCCTGTTTTCTAGCTGATGTTAAGTCATCCTTCTGGTAAAGAATGTGCACAGGGGTTTTAAAGGGGGACATATTTAGCAATTTTCAGGGAAAATTATAACCTACTGGTTAAACAGCCTTGAAAAAAGGGGTAAAATCCACTAAAGGTGGTGAGGGTTTAAATAAAAAATGAAACAATCATGCCTCGTTTGTCATTTGTGGGTATGAAGAATCAATAAGCAATCAATAAGAGTTTTAGTCAGAAATAATAAGACTACCTCAATATTGTCTCAAATTACACAAGACCCTGCCAGTATTTTGCAGGGGCTAAACTTAACAGCTAAATGGCTCATATTGAGGGTTTAAATCATTTTTTTCTAATCTTTCATAGAATCCTTTATTCCATTGAATAAGTTTATAACTTAATGTATAAACATGAAAGATGAAAAATAAAATTATTCTGAAATATTTAAAGAATGTGCCCTATTTGGTAGAGACGTTTACGGCCGTGACAAAGACCAACAATTGGGTTGGCGTATACTGCCCTGTTTTCCCTGTAAAGGCCAAGACATCTGTGTAAAATCAATTACAAATATGTCGTTATGCAAGTCTAAAAAAATTGAGACTAGACTACATTAAGGGTCGAAATGTCTTCGTGGACGAAAAGACTCGAAGATCTCCCAAATTACTTTCGAAATTATTACGAAAGTTTTTAGTCCTCGGGAAAACGAACTTGGGGACATCAATAAATAAACTTACTTAATATTATTCATCAAATTCAACATATTTTTTAAAAACTTACCTTAATGGGCTAAACAGGCTGATATGCCCTTTTGTCAAGTAGGTCATAAAGTAAACCGGAAGTTTGTCAGATTCATCTAATTACTGTAACATTACAGGAGACATAGATAATCTAACATCTCTGGCTATTTCTATTTCAAAATTCACTTTGCAATTATCAACTACAAAATTTATTCGATAAAAATTGTCTTTTTTAAAAAAATTCTGGAATATCATACAAAAATGTGATGATAATGCGCGGATGAGTAAGTTGAATATTGCGAGCCGTCTCCATTCATAGAATTACTATGAACCAATTACTATTCCATTCATGGAATTACTCGAATTTTAAATTATATTTGCTACATTTCTAATACCGTAATTCAAGCTCAATTACACATGATTTTCAAAAAAAAAATTCTTATGTCCTCTTCTATTCGCAATAAATCAAAGTTTTCAGAAATACAGAGCACTATTTTTCACTCGCGGCGGTTATGCGTCGGTCATGGTCGGATGATCACTATGAATTCAACTTCCTTGAAAAATTTTAGAATACAATATAGCATATATAGTGGTGATGAAACGTCACTGCACTGGGCGTTACCCTGTATGGTTGGAAATTTCTGGTTTGTAAGTTCCCAACTAAAAAGTAGCAAAATTACATGAAAATTGCAGACTCGGCTTGATTAAGTCTGTACATGAGGTAAAATGAAAAAGTGCAACATCCCTAATGCCCGCAACACCGGCTTGAAATTAGCCCTTTCCTTATGTAGACTGGTGTATAAGGATCTGAAAACAAAATGATCCCTCGAAATCATTAATCACAACAAAATTACATGAAAATTGCAGACTTGTTTTTATTGAGTCCGTACATGAGGGGTAATTAATAAGTGCAACATTCCTCATGACCCCTGGCACCGGCTTGAGCGGTACTCAATTCTCATCACATGATAGTGTTGGCATCAATGATATCGAAGGACCAGAAAAAAAAATAACAACACTGAAGTGAAGTACGAGGAAACTTTTACAGCTGCCACACAGCACTTGACGCCTGCTGTTGTGAAGTATAAAAATCTGGAAACAAAGTGATCCCTCGGAAGCATTAATCACAACATAATTACATGAAAATTGCACTCTATAAATGAGGGATAATGAATAACTGAAACATCCCTCAAGCCCCTGTTTGATAAAGCCTGCTGACGGCAACTAATTATACTCATCCTGGACGTCAGCACTGTTTGCTTTATAGCTAGCACATGTTTTGAAAATTCCCCTACAATTTTAACCCTTAATTTTGATCTCTTGTAAACAGTCATGATGAGGTGATTCACACAATAGTTACACATTCTCATCTTGTAACAGAAGTTGATGCTCCATTTTGTATAGTTTGCAATGGATATTTCAGTGTCAAACATTTCATCATTGAATGTAATGATCTGAACAGGTTTTTGAAAGATATAACCGTGTAAATATACTTTCAGACCTTTTCAAGTCAGTTCCTTCCAAAATATTGAACGACTACTTAATAGAAATATGAAAAATGAGGAAGGGTGGCGTTCAATGAACGCATTTCCCTGTACGATCCTGCATTCTAAGAATTACCTAACTCATTTTATAAACTTGTATTATCCCTTTTCTAAGTTTAACAATTAAAGTGTTCGGCTTGTTTCTATATAAATAACACATAGGTTTGTGCGTTACAGTAAAACTATCATCCCGAGGTAAAATGGTTTTACGAGGGATGGTGTTTTACTGTTACTCACAAGCCCAAGTGCTTTTTATTTTGTATTGACCCCCCCCCCCCCCCCTGCCCCCCGAACAAATAATGTAATCTCTTGACAAAAATTTAAGTAACAAAATTAAACCAAGAGTATCAATAACTAAGCTATCCTTAACGTGCACGTTGTACATGTACTTGAGAAGTTAATATGTTTATATTTTTAATCTACCAGTCATAATTATACAATATGCTGTGTTTCATAATTTAATTTAGAATCAAAACAAAAACCCAAATTTGATCCTATCTATAGTGTTTCACCATGCCCTTTTAAGACGATACCCTTCATCTGTTATATTTCACGGATTAAATTAAATGAATATATTGTTTCATGCTTTCATCGTCTGCTTTTTACATTTTGACACATACATGTAATTATTCCCATGCAATAACTTCCGCTAGAAACAGACGTTTTCTTTTTGACTATTCAACCAAAAGGTATTTAAGACACAAAAAGCACTCTGTAGGTTGCAAAGAAACTAGTTTTCTGGGTATCATTGTCTGGTGATGTCCCACGAACCCCCCCCCCCCTCTTCGTGGTGAACTTTGAAAAAAGGGGTTGAATCGAGGAAACAATGTGACTACCATTTTTCTATTTCGGAAGAAAACAAAAACACCACGGGACCAGATTTGTGTACTGTTAAAAAGTACTGTTACAGTACAAATTTCTTAGTGTCGTGGTACACTTGCTTGAACAGTTAAAATAACTCCCAGCGGCCTATGTGAAATATCGTTACAAAAAAGTGAGGGGTAATAAGACCATTTATATGCCAATGTGCCGTTAAATCCGAACAAACAAACAACTTTTGTTCTTTCGACTAAGACTCGTAGCAACCGATCTCCTGAAATGATGCGTGTTCATTAAAAAACTAAAAAAATCGGAAATTAAAAAGCCTTAAAAATGATTTGCATTGTTTATAATGGGACTTGTAATGACAGCATCTAGAATGTGATTAAATAAGACAATCCTTTATTTTTTTAACTGTCATCTATCATATATTTTTCCTGCAATGGTTTCGGAAGCACAGTTTTGTCATTTTTTGGCAAGTAAACAAACTAACTTTTTGTACACAAAACATTTCATATATTTAGCTATTTTACTAATAGACAAAGAAAAAACTTCAAAATCCATGTTCAAAAAGGTCAATAACATTTAAACAAATTTATTGAATACAAAAACGGCATCTTTTTGTTGATAATTTCGAATACATAAATGTTGATGTTTATTCTCCCTGTGGCTCAGAATTTAAGCTGCGTGATTGTAAAAGGCGATTGACTCTTTCAAACTACTGGAGTATACTAGTGTTGCAAGTTTAGCCATAATAATTTGTTCTCTTGTTTCGCCGCCGTTTAACTCAAATTGTGTTGTTGCATCTATGAAAATAAACTCCAGCTGAACATCTCCTTTGCGTGTGTATAGAAAATAATTCAATTATTTTACCTCTTTTTAATATTTCTGCGTCTTGGCTCATAAAAAGTTGTTACAACTTAATGAAACACTAATTGCGTAATACTAATTGATTAATCGTCTAATGAGGCAGTGTTTTGTAATCTTTTTTAGCCATTATTTTTAAATGAGATATGAATCGTTTAGAAAAACCCGTCAGTTATGCAAATTCTTTAATGCTTCAACACCCGAGGTTAGCTTTATCAATAAATGTTGTTCATGCTGCCGATTTTCAAGTTGCAGCATATTTTATGTTAGCGGTCGTCCTTGGCCGAGTGGCTAAGGTCGTTGTGTTCATTTTCGTTTATTGGAACGCACTTTCTGTTACTTAGGAACATACACCGCTCATGGAATGGCACAGGAGTGTCGCATTGAAAGTTTCGTGATAACTGCCGTATGAACACCCCTGCGGATGTTCCCAAATTCCAAATTTTACTTTTATCGTGTTCAAAAGTTGAATTCTACTTCATCCGGTGCTAGAGGGCGTGGGCGGTAACATTTTCCAATACTGTCCATGAACAGAACCACTCAAGGCGAGTCTGTAACATTTTTAATTTTGCCGTCTTTGGCATTCTATTGAGATTTTTTTTTTTTTTTTTTTTTGGAATGATTATTTTGCCAAATACATGTATATTCTTGTAGGCTTACATATGAAATGTTTAGTCAATACATGACGCAAATCATTTAATAAGAGACGAGTAATGTGTTGTTTGTAAGGTAAATATATTTGTTTTTATCACCAACTGTCATGAATGTGATAGCAAAGCACAATGAACAACAAACTATTTTTTTCAGCCTAAAGAAACAATACGTTTTGCAGTGCAAAGTATGATAATATATCTTCTGTAGTTCTTATGTTTACTAGTCAGCTTTAAACAATTAATCAATCAATCAACCCAACGAAATATTTACTATAGGACATTTTGCTACTGAATTTACATCTGTTCTCAAACATTTGACTTGTATGGATGACATTTTAATAATGAAAATCAGTAATTTGTTATATTGTAGTTTCCTTTTTTATTCCGTTGTAACAATACATACAAAATATATGTTTTCTTCTCGATACACTACTATTATACTAAGTAAACATAGTAATGAGAAAAATGACAATTAAGATAATTTAATTATGTATTATTCACTTTGGAATTAATTCACACATTATGTCTATCAACCTGGATGGCGACAAAAATATTGAATGTCAATGTAATAAGTTGTATGCTATTTGTTTTCTTAGGTTTACGACTTAATCAAATATATTTCCATCACATTATGTATTTTAAGTTTATTTAGCTCGATTGTGTAAAAACCTCTCAATACATACCCACATTTTCGAATTCGTTCCTGGAAGCAACCAGAACATGGCTGTATTTCAATGTCTTAGCCTTTATGTTATCTTTGTTATGCATCTCAGTGAAAATTATTTCAAATTCGAACTCTTAAACACATTAATTGTTAATGAATATTAATTATAAACAAGTTTTTCTCAACATTTAATGTATTGTCAGCAACAATTAGGATATTAGCAGTTCATGCATCAATTGTATCTGCAATTATATTGAGGTAAATCTCTGAAAATGTTGTGTGTCTGTGCGATGCTTTGCATTTATGAACTATGCAAAATATTTATTATATAACGTTTAACTGTTTAGGTTATGAAAAGAGACAGGTGCATCTGTTTATTAAAACAGTTTTTGAGCTAAAAATTCTATGAAGAGTGAATGTTATGCTGAATATTCTACCTGCTGTATGCAAGTACATATTATCATAAAAACAACTATGGTAGATAAATGAATTTTATCTTTACAGACGATATGGCGTGTGTGTGTAAACCAATGAATTAATTTTTTTTCCAGACTTAATAAACTTTTCTGCAAGTCATATTTTAGGAAACTATTATGAGACACACACAGCAAATAACTGGATTATCAACCCTAATTTAAACAACAATCTAATAATCAATTCCTGAGAATGAAATGAGAAAAAGATCTTTGTTAAAATTTGTCAGTTCTTGCATATTTCTTAATATGCTTTGGCATTATCAATGTATTTTGTCAATACTCATTGACCAATGTATTCTTCTATCTCTATGATGTGTAATAATTATGTACATAAACCTTTTTACATACACGGCCTTTTCAGTAAAGTACAAATACGCAGATTAAAAATAACGTCACTGTCTACATTGTCAAATATCTTTTGTTATAAAGTATGTTAACCTTTACCCTGCTCATGGAAACTCGTTCTACTTAAACCGATAGTGCAGACCAACATCAGGAAACTATTCAGGCAGTTTTTATTCTGATTTTTTCCCTAGAAATGATGTATGGTTTTGTCCAGATTGGAAGTTGGACAAGTCTATTACAGAAGTTTAGTGTGGTAAAGTTTATACTCGTGCGTAATGGTCAATCAAAATCACTGTACCCCGGCATGCAATTTATTGTGCACCGTGTCTTGCGAGTACAAACTCATCCTTTCTCTGAACACGGTTCGTTTATGAGAGCCTATATACTTAAGATTTTACCTTTCTTTTGATGACCGGAATAATATTTGTTGAAAGGCTGTGTTAAAACTAAAACTAATGTAAAATACTCTATGGGCTGAAGGCAACATTATACCAAGATGTTTTGTACTACTAACCAGGTTGGCGACACTACGTACATTGAATGTAAATGTGATAGATTAGATGTCATATGTGTTCCTAAGTTTACGACGTAATTTAATACTGTTACATCACATCTTTATGCTTTTAGTAATAAAGCCATGAAGATACATTCAGATATATTGCTGTGTCTGTATATAAAAGTGAAAATCTCTCATTATTAATCAGTCCGTTTACAAGGCCGAATACGCAGAATAAAAACAATTATTGAAAGATTTTGCTTAGAAACCGTTTATCTGGAAATTATTTTACATCATTTCTGTATCAGTTTCTAATTGAACACTGTAAACAGAATTATAACAAAATACTCTTTTAAGAAAACCAGGGGAAAAGCTTGAAAGTTAAAAGAAAAACATGCCAGTAGCCTTATTCCATTATTATAGTGTTATCATTAACATGTAAGTATTTCTTGCATGACAACATGTATAATTTTGTGTGATTCTTTTTAGAATCGAAATCCCGAAACATTCTCATTTTTTGCTGCAATTAAAGCATAAAACCATAGACATGGACATTTAAAATATTTTCTTTCTCTCAATGTGTCATTGCCCATTTAAATATGTATGTGTATGTCGTAAAGGAAGCTAGGATTTGGTCATCAGGTTTGTAACGTTTAACCGAAACTGAAACTGCGTGATAAATTTAATAAATACATTGTTGAATTGATTGTTTTCTTAAATTTGTAATTTTATGTGCTTCCTCTTTAACAATTGGTGTTGTATAATAAAGAGCTGTTAACACTATTTGGATACACTTCTAAACTGTTAGTTACTATTCCAATATAATTTAGTCTTATACATGTAATCATATACACCAAACAAGAAAGAATACTTTATAAGTTAACACTCTTTCTTTCTCAGTTGTATGTATGTATATATTGTTACTGGTCGGAGACATTATTTTAATACGTACTAGATATCGTCCTGATGAACATATCATTGACCTCACTTGTACTTGTCCTTAGAAAACTAAACCCTAGTTACCTGTAATGATTTACATTCCATTCAGTTAGTGCCATTCTTAGTTGTTTTGTATTCTAGCAATTTTGAATTATGATGGCATTCTGGATAGTCGCAAATATTGATTAACTTGACGGATACCAAGAACAAATAAAACATTTTTCAAATAAAGATCAGATCAACTTAAATAATTAGGATTAAGAATATACCGTTGATCAAACAAAACATGAAATAAATTATAAATTAAAAGCATATGGTTAACACGTTCTCCTAAATATATTAAAAGCGTCGAAAAAACACTTTCCTTGCTAAGTAGTAAGTAAGAACTTAATATGCTGAACAATTTCTTGTAAAAAACGTGACTACCAAAATGTTTAATATTTTCATTAATGAAAATTCCATTAATTTTTGGTCCTTAGATAGTTAGTATGTAAATAACATAACTTTCAATACATTTAATAATAACTTAAAATAATACAATTATGATTATTATTTTATTTACTTTAATGCTGACCGTTATCATAATATTGTTAATCCTATGAATAATGACTAGTTTTTCGTCTGGTATCATTATCTTCTTGTCTTATCGAACATGATAAGCATCTTAATAGTAAACCTTATATGCCCTCCTAAATACACATTTTCGTCAATTTTGTTGAAAATTTAAAACATGATTTTAAATTAAGTGTGGCATTATATTTAACTTTTGACTGATAAATCGGTATCGGTGTCTCATAAACTTTCGGTTTAAAGGATAAAATATCTAACAAAGTAAAATTTACAGCATATGCTTAAGTATGTTCCTGTTACTGTATTATGACATAAATGGATTCACATGGTGATTGTTCTTCAAAGTGCTTCAGGAGTATAAAGTAATGTAAGGACAGTTGAAGTATATAATTATCAACATAGGTTGTTGTCATCAGCATAAATCACTTGTACCAGATACTGCCATTAGATTTCGATCAGTCTGATTATAGCTGCGATAAAGAAAGTTTCTGAACACTGTTATGTGGTTTAAATTAACTTGTTTGTATATCCATACATCTACAGAAGGTTTAAAGGTTTCATGTAATTCGATAATAAGGATAGAAAATGTGATTAGATATCTTTTCGTAATGAAATACTTATTTTCTATTCTCCAAAATAATAAAGAAGAAAAAAAGAATTAAATTGAAAAATATTTCATTTCTATTTGAAACGCAGTACCATTACTGGTTTAATCTTGTTTTGATTGATCACTACACAGAAGGTGTTTCCTCAACTCGTCAGTGTTGACACGTTGCACGATTAATTGAAAAGCAACAACACTGACGCCGAGATATTTGGAAAAGCAATTCAAAATAACAAAAGTCTTGAGGAGACTATGTTGCACGATATTATCTGAAACAATTCCCGAAATCCGTATCTGATGATCAGATTGAGTTTACATTAAATTAAAATATAGTAAGACTTAAGCAACAGTTTTAATTTTGCCACTTTGAGCTTTCGCTTGGCAATTCTGTTATTTTATGTATCAATTCTTCTATGTAATTTACAAATTACGACAATAAAAGTAATTGAAAAAAATTCAAATAATTGACGTTTTAACTACTACAATCACGTTTTGCGCATTAAAAATTTTAATTAAAATTTATATTGTTTCAACATGAGGAAATACTTATAGCTATTAAATATGAAGCTTGCCTCTATTGATTTTTAACTTTTTTAATTAAGTTGTATGCTGCTAAGTCATAGTATTTGAAAATTTGGAAATTTTTCTTACTCCTAAACAGCGGCACATTATAGGTTATTTTTGTTTTGGAGTGATATATGTTGATATATTACCAGACAAGATTTTATATCACCCGAGAAAATCTTGCTTGGTAATATATCCACATATATCACACCAAAACAAAAATAACAATTTTATTACCCTTCTCATGCCGAGTAAGATTTTAAAATAAATCATAGATTTCAAGATTTCAAGATTTATTCAAAACCAAGGCATATAATATGCATAAGGTTATGATATATCAACAATATAATGAACAGTTATTCAAAAGTAATTAACAAAACATGTAAACATAAAATTATATAATAAGGAAATCAATTTGACTAACATATAATATATGACTAGACTCTACTTTTTGGACATGATTTGTCTTATACCGAAGTTATCTAAATTGTTTCTATGTAAATACATTCATAAAGTTGAAAATAGCTGTTTCAATTGAAACGTCGAAATAAGGTTCCCTTTAGGGTACCCCTTCACCACAACATGACGTCACATAAATATATGACGTATTTGCTTTTGTACCTAATGAATTTAAACAAGAGAAAAGGAGTAGTCTGTTGAAGACAATTTTTTGTAATTAATATCAAGCATTGGCGAGGCCATTTTTGTTTTCAATACTGATGAGAATATTTATCATTACTCTCTTTTGGAAGATATTTTTTATTTGACATTTAAAAAGTGCTTCTATATCGGAATTTACACCTCGTTAAATCGAACCGTACGCGCATCGCCACAACGCATGTTGTTTACAACGTTGGGTACCCAATGGGTATATTTAGTGTGTATATTACCCGTCCGTCTCGGTAATATCAATTTCTTTCGACGGATCAATAGCCAATCAAAAAGGTGGAAAAATCTTGAAGGGTAATAATATTATATATCATAAATACAGTATATTGCGGTTCTCTTTGGCCAGGTTCATTTCTATAATCATAATATTCCCAAAATTGAACAGATTTATTCGCAAAACGAATGCTTAAAACAATTTACCATTACTAGTATAAATTGCACTTTACACTCTTGCCTTACTAATACAAGAGCGGGTTGAACCGGGTGATGCTCCCCGAATAGGTTTTGGACACAGGAAGGTATACCTCTTGTTGTGTCAGAGTTATGTCACAGACAAAGTTCAAAGTGTAAAAACAACCCAAATATTGTGCACGACACATTGTCTAAATATGGTGATCATTTTTGTGAAATAGTTGTAAAATCCGATTTCAAATAACAAAGTTATGCGCCTGACATTATTTTGCTGCAAGGTCATGCTGTGACCTTGACCTTCAACGTAGTGACCTAAATGTTGCATGCGACACGTCAATTCAATATGGTGATCATCTCTGTGAAATAGTTGTTAAATCCGACTTCCAGTAACAAAGTTTATGGGCCGGACACGATTTTGCTGCAAGGTCATACCGTGACCTTGACCTTCAAGGTAGCGACCCTAATGTGCGCGCGACACAATGTCTCATTGTGGTGATCATTTCTGTGAAATAGTTGTAAAATCCGACTTCAAGTAATGAAGTTATGTGCCGGACACAATTTTGCTTCAAGGTCATGCTGTGACCTTGACCTTCAAGGTAGCGAGCCAAATGTTGCGCATGACACGCCATTTTAATATGGTCATCATTTCTGTGAAATAGTTTAAAAATCTGACTTCAAATAAGGAAGTTATGGGCCGGACACGATTTTGCTGCAAGGTCATGCTGTGACCTTGACCTTCAAAGTAGCGACTTAAATGTTGTGCATGACACGTCATCTTAATATGATGATCATTTCTGTGAAATACTTTTTAAATCTAATTTCAAATAGGGAAGTTATGGGCCGGACACGATTTTGCTGCAAGGTCATGCTGTGACCTTGACCTTCAAGGAAGCGACCCACATGTTGCACACGACACATCGTCTCAATATGGTGATCATTTCTGTGGAATATTTTTTAAATCCCACTTCAAATAACAAAGTTATGGACCGGACACGATTTTGCTGCAAGGTCATGCTGTGACCTTGACCTTCAAGGTAGCGACCCAAATGTTGCGCGCGACATGTCGTCTCAATATGGTGATCATTTCTGTGAAATATTTTTAAAAATCCAACTTCAAATAACAAAGTTATAGACCGGACACGATTTTGCTGTAAGGTCATGCTGTGACCTTGACCTTCAAGGTAGCGACCCAAATGTTGCGCGCGACATGGTGATCATTTCTATGAAATATTTTTAAAATCCGACTTCAAATAATGAAGTTATGGACCGGACACGATTTTGCTGCAAGGTCATGTTGTGACCTTGACCTTCAAGGTAGCGACCCAAATGTTGCGCGCGACACGTCTTATTAATATGGTGATCATTTCTGTGAAATATTTTTAAAATCCAACTTCAAATAATGAAGTTATGGACCGGACACGATTTTGCTGCAAGGTCATGCTGTGACCTTGACCTTCAAGGTAGCGACCCAAATGTTGCGCGCGACACGTCGTCTCAATATGGTGATCATTTCTGTGAAATAACTTTAAAATCCGACTTCAAATAACAAAGTTATGGGCCGGACACGAATTCAGGACGTACGTACGTACGGACTGACGGACTGACGGACGGACGGACAGACGGACGGACGGACGGACAACCCGACGACTATATGCTCCCCCGAAATTTTTCGGGGAGCATAATAACTTAACTCAAATTGTGAGACTAATTAGCAAAGCATGCAATAAGCGACACATTAGTGATAAATTATGTATTAATGTACCATGAAGAAGGCTGTTCAGCCGAAAGTTTCGTATATAAGAGGGAATTTAAAATTGACACAAAATTCAATGTACTACCAAAATGGCAATATAAGATCTACAATATGATATCACTGAAAATAAGAGTGTGATATACTTCATGATCTTTGTTTCATCTTACTCTAAAATATAAACTTCTTTTCAATACCTAAATCACATTTGATGTAACTACAAATGAGTCGGGATACCGTCTTAATGATGTGAAAGCACATTAAATTCTTCACCTAGAGAACGAATTAATTATCATGTCCGTTTGATCTTGTTCTCACTCTGTTAAGGGAAATCGATTCTGTTGCTGCAAAACTATACTTTTCTTTAACACTATATGAAAGGAAACAAATAAATAGTGGCATTTTGTCAAGTTTTGGGGGGGATGATCATGCCTTCTACAAACGTAATATTTGTCATGACCCTGATCCTGAGGTCAATATCTGGAAAAAAGTGATCCCTCGGAAGCATTAAAAGTAGCAAAATTACATAAAATTGCAGACTCGGCTTGATTAAGTCTGTACATGAGGTAAAATGAAAAGGTGCAACATCCCTAATGCCCCCTAGCACCGGCTTGAAATTAGCCCTGTCCTTATGTAGATTGGTGTATAAGGATCTGGAAACAAAGTGATCCCTCGGAAGCATTAATCACAACAAAATTACACGAAAATTGCAAACTCGGTTTGATTAGAGTCCGTACATGAGGGATAATGAATAATTGAAACATCCCTCAAGCCCCCGAGCAACGGCTTGAGCGGTACTCAATTCTTCTCACATAATAGTGCTGGCATCAATGAACCCGAAGGATCAGAAAGGTATAACAAACTGAAGTAAAGTACGGGGCAATTTTTTTACAGCTGCCACACAGCAGTTGACACCTGCTGTTGTGGAATATAAAAATCTGGAAACAAAGTTATCCCTCGGAAGCATTAATCACAACATAATTACATGAAAATTGCACTCTGTACATGAAGGATAATGAATAACTGAAACATCCCTCAAGCCCCTGTTTGATAAAGGCTGCTGACGGCAACTAATTATACTCATCCTGGACGTCAGCACTGTTTGCTATATAGCTAGCACTTGTTTTGAAAATTCCCCTACAATTTTAACTCTTAATTTTAATCTCTTGTAAACAGTCATGATCAGGTGGTGGTTCACACAATAGTTACACATTCTCATCTTTAACAGAAGATGATGCTCCATTTTGTATAGTTTGCAATGGATATTTCAGTGTCAAACATTTCATCCTTGAATGTCATGATCTGAACAACAGGTTTTTGATTAGATATTACCGTGTAAATATACTTTCAGACTTTTTCAACTCAGTTCCTTCCAAAATATTGATTGACTACTTGATAGAAATATGAAAAACGAGAAGGGTGGCGTTCAATGAACGCACTCCCCTGTACGACCCTGCATTCTAAGAATTACCTAACACTCATTTTATAAACTTGTACTATCCCTTTTCTAGGTTTAACAATTATAGTGTTAGGCTTGTTTCTATATAAATGACACATACATGTAGGATTGTGCGTTACAGTTAAACTCACCCCGAGGTAAAATATTTTTACGAGGGATGATGTTTTTACTGTTACAAGCCCATGTGCTATTTATTGTATTGCCCCCGAACAAATAATGGAATCACTTGAAAAATTTAAGTAACAAAATTAAACCAAAAGTATCAATAACTCAACTATCCTTAACGTGCGCTGCACGTTGTAAATGTACTTGAGAAGATAATATGCTTGTATTCTTACATACAATATGCTGTGTTTCATAATTTAATTTAGAATCAAAACAAAAACACAAATTTGATCCTATCTATAGTGTTTAACCAAGCCCTTTTACGACGATACCCTTCATCTGTTATAATTCACGGATTAAATTCAATATATATATATTGTTTCATGCTTTAATCGTCTGCTTTTTCCATTTTGACACATACATGTAACTATTCCCATGCAATAACTTCCGCTAGAAACGGACGTTTACTTTTTGACTATTCAACCAAAAGGTATTTAAGACACAAAAAGCACTCTGTAGGTTGCAAACAAACTAATTTTCTGGGTGTCATTGTCTGGTGATGTCCTACGAATCCCCTTTTTTTAGGAAGAAAACAAAAACACTACGGGACCAGATTTTTGTACTGTTAAAAAGTACTGTTACCCTGTAACAGTACAAATTTCTAAGTCACGTGGTGCACTTGCTGGAACAGTAAAAATAACTCCCAGTGGCCTTTGTGAAATTAATGTTACAAAAAGTGAGGGGTAATAAGACCATTTATATGCCAAAGTGCCGTTAAATCCGAACAAACAAACAAACAAACAACTTTTGTTCTTTCGACTAAGACTCGTAACAACCGATCTTCTGAAATGATGGGTGTTCATTTAAAAACTAAAATAAAATATGAGTAAGACTTGTTAAACAACCGACTTTCTAAAACTAAATTATAAAAGAAGTTGACTTTAAGGCGATAGAAGTTTTACATATTTTAACACTTAAAACATTGTTTCTCTTTATATTCGGAAATTAAAAAAGCCTTAAAAATGGTTTGCATTGTTTATTATGGGACTTTTAATGACAGCATCTAGAATGTGATTAAATAAGACAATCCTTTATTTCTTTAACTGTCATCTATCATATTTTTTTTCTGCAATGGTTTCGGCAGACTTTTGAAAAAAGGGGTTGAATCGAAGTGTTGTCATTTTTGGGCAAGTAAACAAACTAACTTTTGTACACAAAACATTTTTTACATTTAGCTATTTTACTAATAGACAAAGACAAAACTTCGAAATCCATGTTCAAAAAGGTCAATAGCATTAAAACAAATTTATTGAATACTTTACCTACCATGTCCAACAAACGGCATCTTTTTGTTGATAATTTCGAATACATAAATGTTGATGTTCTTAGGAATATTGTAGCTTGTAATGTTGTGTACTGATAAAAATTATTACTTAACTTTTGATAATAATATCTTTAACATAATGAAGGTTTACAACACAAAATTCAAGAAAATATCCAGATCACTGTTAGATGTTGTGCGAATATGTTAAGTCAACTAAAAGCTAAACATGCTCGTCAAATGAGACATCTCTTAAATCTGTATTCTCCCTGTGGCTCAGCAGAATTTCAGCTGTGTGATTGTAAGAGGCAATTGACCCTTTCGAATTACTGGAGTCTACGGATCTCTTACCCCCAGCAGGTGAGGTGGTTTTAACTCCTAGTGTTGCAAGTTTAGCCATAATAATTTGTTCTCTTGTTTCGCCGCCGTTTAACTTAAATTGTGTTGTTGCATCTATGAAATCAAACTCTATAGAAAACCAGTTGAACATCTCCTTTGCGTGTGTATAGAAAATAATTCAATTATTTTACCTCTTTTTAATATTTCTGCGTCTTGGCTCATAAAAAGTTGTAACAACTTTATGAAGCACTAATTGCGTAATACTAATTGATTAATCATCTAATGAGAAAAACAGTGTTTAGTAATCTTTTTAGCCATTATCTTTAAATGAGATGTGAATTGTTTAGAAAAAATCGTCAATTATGCAAATTCTTTAATGCTTCAACACCCTAGGTTAGCTTTATCAATAAATATTGTTCATGCTGCCGATTTTCAAGCTGTAGCATATTGTACGTTGGTGGTCGTACTTGGCCGAGTGGCTAAGGTCGTTGACTTCATTTTCATTTAATGACACGTACTTTCTGTTACTTGGATTAATAAACCGCTCATGGAATGGCCCAGAAGTGTCACATTGGAAGTTTGATAATAACTGTTGTATGAGCTCTCACCTGCGGATGTTTCAAAATTCAAAATATTACAATTATCCTGTTCAGATGTTGAATTCTACTTCATCCGGTGCTAGAGGGCGTGGACGGTAACTTGCATTTTCCGGTAGTGTCAATGAAAAGAATCACTTAAGCCGAGTTTATAACATTTTTATTTTTGCCGTCTTTGGCGGTTTTTATTGAGGGTTTTTTTTTTGGGGAAAGATTATTTTGCCAAAAAAAATGATATTTTTTGTAGGCTTTCATAGAAAGTTTAGTCAATTTCATGACGCAAATCTTTAATTTTGGACGAGTAATGTTTGTTTTAAAAGGTTTTAAAAAATTTGTTTTTATCACCAAAATCTCATGAAAATTTATTTGCAAAACAAAATTAACAACAAAAATATTTTTTTCAGCCCCAAAAAAACAATGCGTTTGCGTGCATGTATTTTTTATATTTTTGTGTTTTTTAAAGTTTACTAGTCAGGGGTTTAAAAAATTAAAACAATGAATAAACAAGAAATATTTTCAAACAAAGTTTTGAATCTATATAAAAGGGGGCCAAATTTTCCCCTGAATTTACTCTGTTTTCCCAAAATTTGACCCGGGATGGATGACCCTTGTAAAAATGAAAATCAATAATTTTTTATTTTTTTAGTTTTCCCCCTTTTTTTCTGTTTTTTAAAAAAATACTACAAAAAATATGTTTTTTTTTAACCCCTTTGGGGGGGGGAAAAAATAGTAATGAAAAAAAAAGACAATTAAGAAATTTAAAATTAAATTTTTTTTCACTTTTGGGAAATTAAATTTACCCCATTAGGGCCCGAGGGGTTTTTATAGTTCAGCCCAGGAAAGGGAACAAAACGTATATTTAAAGTTTAAAAGAATATGTTGTTTTTTTATTTGTTTTCTTTGGGTTTTCGACTTAAACAAAAAAATATTTCCATCCCATTTTTTTTTTAAGTTTATTTAGGCCCTTTTTTGTGTTAAAAACCCTTTTTAAAACATTTACACATTTTGAATTTTGTTCCCCCGGAACCAAGCAAAAAATCTGGGATTGCAAAGTCCCCTTTTCCTTTATTTTTCTTTGTAATTTCCCCTCTCAGTGAAAAAATTTTACATCTTTTTTCATCTAACTTTTTAACCATTAATTTTAATGAAAAAATATTTTTAAACAAGTTTTTTTGAAAAATTCCGTGTAAATTTTCACAAAAAATATTAAAATTTGACAGTTTTTGCATTTAATTGTATCTGCCCTTATATTTAGGGAAATCTTTGAAAAAAATTTTTTGTTCTTGTTTTTGCTTTGGATTTTTGAACGTGCAAAAATATTTATTTTATAAAAGTTTAACTGTTTAGGTTTTTTAGAAAAGCCAGTTTCATTTTGTTTTTACACCGTTTTAGCTAAAATTCTATGAAGAGTGAATGTTTGCTAAAATTTTTTACCTATGAATGCAAGTTATATTATCATAAAAAACAACCATGGTAGATAAATGAATTTTATCTTTACAGAAGATATGGCGTGTTGTGTGTGTAAAACAATAAATTTAATTAATTTTCCAGACTTAATAAACTTTTTTGCCAAGTCATATTTTAGGAAAGTATTATGAGTCATACACAGCAAATAACTGGATTATCAACACATAATTTTAAAAAATAATCTAATTATCAATTTCCTGAGAATGAAAATGAGAAATAGATCTTTGGTAAAATTATTCAGTTCTTGCATATTTCTTAATATGCTTTGCGCATTATCAATGTAGTTGCCAATACTTATTGACCAATGTAATCTTCTATCTCTATTCATTTGTAATAATTATTGTACATACACCTTTATACATGCACGACCTTTCAGTAAAGTACAAATACGCAGATTAAAAAATAACGTCACTGTCTACATTGATCAAATATCTTTTGTTATAAAGTACTTGTTAACCTTTACCCTGCTCATGGAAACTGATTCTACTTATACCGATAGTGCAGACCAACATCAGAAGTATATTCAGGCAGTTTTTATTTTGATTTTTTTCCCTAAGGAATGATGAACAGTGTTGTCCAGATTGGAAGTTGAACAAGTCTTTTACAGAAGTTTAGTGTGGTCAAAGTTTATTCCTCGTGCGTCATGGTCAATCAAAATCACTGTATCCCGGCATGCAAGCTAGTGTAATTCAGTTGTGTACCGTGTCTTTCTTCCTTCTTTCTCTAAAACTGATAGCCTTTTTACTTAAAATTGTACCTTTCTTTTGATAACCAGACTAATATTTGTTGAAAGGATGTGTTAAAACTAAAAACTAATGTTTATAACTTTCTTATACCTATACCATCATTAAAAACATTTTAAACAAACATCACAAAATTGTTTTTACATTATATTTTTACACGACATTTAAATATTTTGTGTGTGTGTGTGTGGGTGTGTGTGTTGTTTTTTGTTTGTTTGTTTTTTGTTCATACTCTTCTTACTTTATTAGGACAAACAAAGAAATAAGAAAAATGAGAATAAGGAAATTCAATTATGTAAAAAATACTCTATGGGCTGAAGGAGCATTATACAAAGATGGATTTGTACTACTAAACAGGTTGGCGACACTACGTACAGTTGAATGTGTAAATCTTGATAGATTAGATGTCATATGTTTTCCTAAGTTTACGACTTAATTTAATACTTGTTCCATCACATCTGTATGACTGGTTAGTAATAAAGCCATTGAATGATACATTCAGATGTATTGATGTTGTCTGTATATAAAAGTAAAAATCTCTCATTATTAAATCAGTCCGTTTACAAGACCGAATGCGCAGGAATAAAAAACAATTATTTGAAATATTTCTAAGCTTAGAAACTGTTTATTCTGCGAAATTATTTTACATCACTTCTGTATCAGTTTGCAATTTTGAACACTGTAAACAGATTTAAAAAAAAAATACTCTTTTTAAAGAAAACCAGGGGAAACGCCTGAAATACATGCCATTCTTAAAAGAAAATACATGCCAGTAGGCATTATTCATTATTTTACAGTGTTATCATTAACATGTAAGTATTTCTTGCATGACAACATGTATAATTTGTGTGATTCTTTTTAGAATTCGAAATCCCTTCTTTTTAAGTAAAATGGAAACATTCTCTTTTTTTTGCTGCAATTTAAGCCATAAAAAGCATAGACATTGAACATTTAAATATATTTTCTTTCTTTCAATGTTTGCATTAACCTTATTTAAATATGTATGATATATGTGTATGTCGTAAAGGAAGCTAGGAATTTGGTCATCAGGTTTTGTAACCTTATAACCGAAACTGAAACTGCGTGGTAATTTTAATAAAACAATTGTTGATGTTTATTGTTTTTTCTTAAATTTTTATTATTTTCATGTGCTTCATCCTTTACAATTGGTTGTTGTTATAATGAAGAGCTGTTTAACACCTTTGGGGATACACTACTAGACTTTCGTCAAATTATAGGATGAAGCAGCTAGTTTACTATTGCAATACAAACTTTAGTTATAATACTGAACGATGTATATTTTCCCCTGTAATTAGAGGACATAAATAATTATTCTTATAGAAACAGATTTTCATTTGAATATTTTAAGGTTCATGTTATTGAATAATTTGGACGCACATACTAAGCATAAAAGTTCACACTGTAACTCGCCTGATTGAACTGGCATGTCTATCGAAGCCCTGTGTTTTATCTAGTGAAATATTGTAATGAAAAAGTATTAAACAACAGAAATTTATAGAGTAAACTTTTATTACTGTTTTCATAAATTTCAAATAATTATATTTAACATTTATTTAAAAGCTTTTGAATTGTAAATGAGAAACCAACAGGAAGTCTGTCATATATGTAGGATGTCTGTTTATTTTAATTCTAGGAAAATGGCGGGTAAG